>NC_136903.1:40992198-41159450 GCF_949606895.1 Notothenia rossii
ATGTTAATAACAAATGTATCTGGGTCTCTGTGCACCATGCAGACCTGCCTGTCTAAATGTATGTTCAAAGTCATTATAGTAATCACTTTTTTTACTTCTGTTTGTCACGTGAATCGCTTTACAGTGGCTACATTTACTCAAGTTGGATACTTAAGTACAACTTTGAGGTACTTGTACATGTACTATACCTGAGTATTCTCACTTAATTTGACTTCATACATCTTCACTACATTTCAGAAGACAATATTGTATTTTTTATTGATCTGAAATGGACCATTACGCATATTGAATACTTATGGAACTTTTATAATAATTTGATTCCAATACTTTTGTTTACTTAAGTAACACTTTGAATGAATGACTTTTACTTGTAACAAAGTACTTTTAAATGTATTATTGCTACTGTTATTTAAGTCAAAAATCTCAGCACTTCTTCCTCCACTGACGCTTCATTCAGTATGGGAACTAATTTAATAATAACAAATATATTTAGAAAGATTGTGCATGACCTTGAAAGAAAAGCTCAGTGGTACTCTCAGGGCAGCAGATCTGAAGCGCTGCTGTCTGGGTTATTTGTTGTATTTCACTTTTGGTCCTGTGCTCTGTGCTCTCCCTTCAGTGGTTTGGTAATCTGGTGACCGTGAGGTGGTGGAATGACTTGTGGCTGAATGAAGGGTTTGCATCCTATGTTGAGTACCTGGGAGCTGACCACGCTGAACCCGAATGGAACATAGTAAGGATTTCCCCCTCATGGCCTCAGCAATAAGAGCAGTGTAGAATGATGGTGACATTGATCGAAGGAGTCTGTTTTTTCTTATTCGTCTCATAATAGAAAGACCTCATCGTGCTCAATGACGTCCACAGGGTGTTTGCTGTTGATGCCCTGGCCTCTTCTCACCCTCTGTCCTCTAAAGAAGAGGACATTCAGAGACCAGCCCAGATCAGTGAGCTGTTTGATGCCATCTCATACAGCAAGGTGACCTCACACTGTCAGGCCTTAAGAGAAGCAGAACACTTTGCCATCTCTGATACTAAAATCAATACTCCCAATTACTTTTCTCCCATAATCAGTTTTCTCACACATATGCCATATCATTTGCTTCAAAGTCGCTCAAAGTCTGGTCTTAATAAAGTTTTAAAAGTGTTTTCACATCCCCAGGGAGCATCTGTTCTGCGGATGTTGTCGGATTTCCTAACTGAAGGAGTCTTTACACAGGGACTCAAGGTAAGAACTTTATAAAGATCTTATAGTCTCCATTTATTTGGCAAAGTTAAGAATGTGGCAATGAAAAACTAAAACGTTGACTGAAATAAATGTATTATGAAAAACACTTACACATTAAAGCTGCAAGCAGCGATAAACAGGCCTTGGCAAGTCAACACACGTTGGGGTATTTCAAGGATCCCTGCATGCGCAGCACTGAATCGCCATCATCCCTAACCAATCCGTATTAACACTAACCCACATTTTTCTGTGCATGTGCACAAATAAGCTACTTCCTGCCACCACTTTCGTTTTGTCCCCTTCCCACAGCAAAACACAACAACCCTATCGGTTAACTAAGATCATCACTGTTAACACGTGTGCCAAATTTCGTAGGAGTAACCTACATGCGTCGCTAAACCCCAAATAAGTATGTTGAAGTATTTTAGGGGCCGCTATAGAGCCACCTTGCCACACCAAAACACAACAACCATATAAGTTAACTAAGATCATCGCTGTTAATGTGTTTGCCAAGTTTCGTGCTTGTACATGCATCACTTAGCCCAAAATAAGTACTGTTGATGGCAAACAATGCGTAGCCATGCGTTCTATGACACCGCACAAGCCTCAGCGTCTGGAAAGGTGAATGTCTTGATATTAAGCTGGCCAAATATGAAGGTGATCTGATTAACCTGCTGAGAGCTGTAAGCCAAACTCTAGCAACAGTAACTTCCTGTGGTCACAAGGGGGCGCTATTACTATGATTGAAAATTGGCCTATAGATGTCTTCAGGATGGGGCTTTTATCAAACGTGTGAAGTTTTGAAAGGTTTTGACCATATAGAGGCGAGTTACAGCATTTCTTTGCTCATGGCGAAGGATCGTAATTTGCTGCTCTGCCACAGCCAAGCCGTTACACCCAGACACACACACCACTTTCACTTTGGAGCTTCCCCCACCTCTGAAGGCTTATCTGATCACGTTTCAGAGGGATCTGAAGAATCTGGGAGGAGGACTTTTTTTTCCCAAAAGTTGTTATTTCCTGGTCCCAGCAGGGGGCGCTATGTAGATGAGTGACTTTGGTCATGCAGCTGTCTTCAGGGCGGGACTCTGATCATCCATGAGTTATTTGGTAATTTTACGAGTACACGGTCGAGATGTTTTCACCATAACGCCACGGCAAGATCGTTTGATATCGACAAAAAACAAACAATACATTTTGATTCTCCAAGTCTTCTGATGGTACTGGCCACATTTGGAGTCGATCGGATTAAAACTGTAGGAGGAGATTTTGATACGGGCCCTGAAAAGGGCAAAAATGGCAAAAGTTGAAAATTAAAAAAAGATGGCCGACTTCCTGTTGGGTTTACGATATGCCTCCCATTCACTTTTTTTTGCGTCCCATTATGCTACATATGTATAAAAAAATTCTGACTTGTCAGTGAAAGCACAACAACACACTGCTTGTTAGGTGGCGCTATAGAGCCATTTTGAGTCCACCAATTATGAAACCCCCAAAATATCAATTTTTTCACCAATGAAACCCCCAAAATATCAAAAATGTTGACAGACCTTACAAGTCTGTGAAAAAATCTCCGTCTTTTGAGCATGCTAAGGCCCTCAAAAAGTCAATTAATTTGGTAGAATAAATAAAAAGAAAATAATCACAAGGATTTCAATAGGTCTTTGCTCCGACTCTGTCAAGCTCAGGCCCTAATGTATTAGGTTAGTTGAAAGCAATAATATTAAGCTGAGCCTAATGTTTTGTATTTAAACTTAATTTCACTGATTTCACCTAACTTAATACAGTTATGTACGGAGCCCTGTATGGTTCATAGAGAGAAAAATAAATAAAACAACAAAACCTCAATTTAAATAAAACGAGGCCACGCTTTATTAATTTGTGCACACGATATACTTTTTCGTTCGCACGAGATTCTTTCTCAAGGTTAGACACATCGAACTGCCCAATTATTACACCATATTATTAGTTTTATGAAGAAGATGTCCGGTCGCCAGGGTGTGTGTGTGTCTGTGTGTATGTTTGTGTGTCTGTCTGTGTCTGTGTACAGGTCCCCTGCTTTACTCTGAAACCTTCACCTTTAAAGAAGTAGTGTGTGTGTGTTTTCTCTGTCCCCCCTGCAGAGCTACCTGAATACGTTTGCCTTTGGGAATGCAGTCTACACAGACCTGTGGGAACATCTGCAGATGGCATGTTATTTTATATAGATTCTTAAGATTTTAATGTTTAATGTTAATCAAGATCTCCGTACATAACATACTGTTGGCTGTTACATCATTTGTTTTCTTGTTTTTCTGCTTCCAAAGGCTGTTGATAATAATAATGGCACCAAACTTCCTGACTCTGTCAATAACATCATGAACACCTGGGTGCTGCAGATGGGCTTCCCTGTGGTTACCATAGATACCCAGACTGGGGGCATATCCCAGAAGCACTTCCTCTTGGATCCAGACTCTACGGTCACTGTTGAATCTCCCTTCAAGTGAGTACACTTCCTTTCTTAAATCCACGCCGTAAACCCCCAAATTAGTAACCAACACTTTAAACCCTTTCACATTTAACACACTGCAGTTCATTAAAAAACTAGAGAATGCAATTCCTGAATAAATTGCTAGTGGGAATGGTTTATGCTGAAAAGCTGACGCTAAACTGCTATGATGAAATATAATGTGTAAGAAGAAAGTGAACAATTTAGATTGAAATGATACATGAACACTGGGGGCTTGAATGTGTGATGAGAGAAGAAAAGAAAGTAAAAAGGCTTGGAAAAGCAGCAGAATATTTGAACTGCAAACTTTTGAACTAACTTCATGGCGAATGATCTGTCGCCATGCCAACGGCATTTGATGACATCCCATAATACGCTTAGATGCGTTGATGGCTGCATCGTTACCAAACCTGTGAAGTTTTGGGCTGTTTGGAGTATTTTCATTGAAGTTATGAGAAAACCGTGTTTCAAGGAGAGCATTGTGTTGCCATGGCAACGGCATTTGAAGAAATCTAAAAACTGCAACGTAGATGTCTTCACGGCTGGACTGTTAGCACACATGTGAAGTTTGAGCACTTTTTGAACATTTTCATAATAGTTATAGCGACATCGTCTTTCATAGCGAGGGATGCGTTTCCATGGCAACAGCCTATGGTGAGATCTCAGATTTGGCATAAAGCTGTTGAGGCATGGAGCGGTGATATACGTTATATGTTTTTGTATTATTTGACTTTAACTTTAACTATATATTTATTTGTTGTTCCTTTCTTCTCTTTTCTTTTCTCTTCACTATTATCTGTAAAGCGTCTTTGAGCACCTGTAAAAGCGCTAACAAATTAAATCTATTATTATTATTATTATTATTATTATTATTATTATATACAAGCGAAGTTTGGAGGACGATCGCACCGTGTCAATTGGAGTTACAGCGACATCGTGTTTTATGGCGAGGAATGCATTTCCATGGAAACGGCATATGATGACACCCCATAATTGACGTAGAGCTGTTGAGGGCAGGACAATTAACCTTTATCTGAAGTCTGCTGCTCTGAGCATGTCAGTTGGGGTTATGACATCATCGTGTTCCATGACACAGGTGTTTATATTTGAGCTAAGGACGTGTCCAGAGATCAAAGGTTTCCATGGTGATATAATAATAATAAAGAATTTTGTGCGCAGCATAACCGATAGTTGGAATGATGTATCAGCATTCCCACTAAATAACCTACAGTACAGTGAACATACTAGAACCAAAGCCAGGGATTGACATTACATATTTAGAAATTCACATATTTTCTTGCCCCATTATGTAGGAATTATATAAATAATTCAAATAAATGTGGCAAAGGCTCAAATGTGTTGAACAACACATTTGTAACAGGTTTGTTAATTGAACATCAAATATGAACAGTTCAGGTCATTGAAAAGTAGAATAATTTAGATTTTAGAAAGATGTGAACATTGAAGTTTCTATTTTAGAAAGGCTGACACTGTAGTGCATCGCTGGTTTTAAAAGTGATTTATAAGAGTCATGTTTAAAGGTGCAATACTTAAAACGTTTATAAAGATCCTCTGAGTGTGTGTCATTAGTTAGCTGATCAAATATAAGGGATAAATACCTTGACATATTGACTACAAGAGCTTGAATCAAACAAGCAACCTTGTATTTGAAAGATTAACTCACACTCAACAGTCACACCTGGTATATAAGTGGTGTGGCTGAGTACTTTAAAGGGTTCATGAATAGAGAGGACTTGAATGTGAAATAAGAACAAGAAAATAAAAGTATAAATGCATGAAAAAGCAGCAGAATATTTGAACTGAAAACTTTAGAACTAAAAGCATACGTCACCAATAATGTCTAAAATATGTGGAACATGTTGAAGTCAGTATGAAGTCTCCATCAGACGGGAAAGAATAGGCTGAGACAGTCTGTTAAACTCCAGTGACCACGTCATTAGTCTGCTGCTCTAATTATGTCAATTGGAGTTATGACATCATCGTGTTCCATGACACAGGTGTTTATATTTGAGCCAACGACGTGTCCAGAGATCAAAGGTTTCCATGGTGATCAGTGAGAGGAGAGCATTTTCATTGTTCTGAATGAGAGATAAACCTGTTACATGTGAACGTTTTGTTGAAGAACGATAACAGATATTGGTGAAATTTCAAAGCGTGAAGCATGTCTAGGAACTTGGGCATCTGAAGTGTGCTTTTTGTGTGCTTTCGGGTTAATAATGTGGCCTTTTTGGCAGATTAACTAAAGGTGTGCGGCTGCTGCGGTGGGGAAAGGTGAGGCTGAACTTACAATGGGTTTTAATGAAGACATCTTGAACGTTTTTGTCACTTCATGCCCAAGGCCGGATTAACCATATGGACAACCTGGGCAAGTGCCCAGATGCCCTTGAGCAAAGAGGGCCCTCAGTGACAAGATAAGATTTTTTTTTCCGGGCACAACCTCACTCATCATACATTTTCTTAAATGACACTCACTCTTCGCCATAAATAACACAGCTTTTCCATAGGGTCAACTGACTGTAGGCCACTGTACTGTAGGTCTCACTATGTATGCGATCAACATTATTACTACGCGGCGGCGGTGTATAGCCGAATCACAGCCCCACCCTTGAGCAACCACACAATTTCACTACATCTTTTTTTTTTCTTCAACTCTCTATGTTTGTGACAAATAGAACTCCTCGTGTACTTGTACAGCCAGCCAGTCATATTTTGGCATTAAGTTGGGTGCTGTTCTGAGGTTTTGATTGATATTACCTAGGTCTTCTTGAGCAGGGGCGGACTGGGACTAAAATTCAGCCCCGGCCACATGAAATGTCAAATGTTAGAAATCCGCTTTTTATTATTTAAAGTTTTACGTCCGATTCGCTCCTTTTTTCCTCGCAGTACACAGCTCCAGTTTGGGGATTGGCCTGTCATCAGATTTCATTTTTAGTTGCTGCTGTAGCGGAAGTTTAGTAAAATTATTTTTGATGAAATACTCCAAATCTCCACCCTCCATAATTGCACTTGCTTCAGTTGCTTGCTACTTTTTAAGGGCGGTGATGACAGTTACAGTACAAACTGAAGTTGATGCGATTCGATTGGATTGTGAGGCATGACGTGAGCCTCATCTGATTGGTCAATCCCTTGATTTTTTTCACCAAGGGAAGCCAATTTCGGCTAGCCTCCTCTCGCAACAGAGAGTGCAATCTACTGTTTCATCATAACATCTAGAGGGGCGCTGTTTCACTCTTTGTAAAATACTCAATGAGAATGGGGGAGAGATGGGCCGGCAGAATAATTACCGAAACTAAACGAAGTGTTTTTATTTATTTATAAAAATTATAACTACAATCCAAAAAAACATGGGTAGCCTAGCTTCCCTTGGCCTCCAGGAGAAAACGCCACTGAGTTCAAGGGATAATTCTCACCCACCTCTTGCTCTTGCCCTGCCACCATCTCAACTCTGTCCGTCATCATGAACGCAGGAGGCTGGCTGTATATCTGAACTCGTGCCCTCATCATTCTCTTCATCATCTTGCACTTGTTCTAAGCTGCTGTCAAAAAGGTCTGTCAATTTGCAACATTTATATGCTTCACCTGCGAGTGACTTCACCTTTTTTTCTCTTGCCCCACCCTTTTCTTTTCGTTTTCTTTGATTTTTATCCATGTTTTTTCCTTCTCCCTGTCTGCCACGGAGTCTAATCCCTTCTCTTCATGTGGCCGGTCTTTTTTCTTCTTCCTGTGTGATTATTTGACAGATAAGAACCACACAACTGTATTAGAGTCCGCTGTCGCCCTCTGTCGGCCGTCAGCGCAACTTAAATGATGACGTTAAACAACAAATGTTTAAAGGGCCGGCCGGCCGTCAACGGCCCTTGACGACCGGCCGTTCTGTGGTTCTCCAGATTCTACAGATGGCCAGTCCGCCCCTGTTCTTGAGCCATACACTGTATTGAGATCTTATCCATTGTATCTTTGTCTTGTGATTTTTGACTGAAAGGGCAAAAGGCTAGACCTACTTTGGTTGAACTATATGGCTCCGTCCCTGCTTTTGACAAATAGGTGTGCGATTTGACATGCCAGATTGACTGAAAATTCTAAATATTGGTCATGTTGGTAGGATTGGGTAGGCGTGGTGCTACTTGTTGGTACGTGGGTTGGGGGGGGGGGGGGGGCATGAGTGCTCAGTGCCCAGGAGGTACTAATCCGGCCTTGTTCATGCCCACTAGAGGCATTTTGTTTAATTATTTTGCTTAATATTTTTTTATCTTTCAAGCTACGAGATGTTTTCCTATGTTTGTCATGAAAGATTATGTCTCAGGAATGTAGGGTTTGGGAATTATGGCAGGTTTAAAAGAAAATATGAAGGCAAAATTAAATCTGTCCTCCACTCTAGCTGTGACATCAAGCACTCTAAAATCTGAAGAAGGCCTCTGTACCAAGGTCTGAACAATTTTTAATATCTCTAAAAGTAAGAATCAGATTTAAAAGTTGTGTTACACAAATAATGCCAGAAAAATGTGTAACATTTTAAAGTTGGAATGAGGTTTCTGAGTGAAAGTATGAAGGAGCAGTTAGCAGTTGAAGAAGGAGCAGTTAGAAGTTGAAGTTGCATGAAGATTGTTGAAGCCTGAAGAGTTCTCCATTGACTTCCATGTCAAAGAGTTCTCCATTGACTTCCATGTTAAAAATGGGTTGTATTATGGGATGTATCTCTGGAATTCTGAAAGTTATGAATGATAAAAGTAATAGCCATTGATTCCCGACCGAGCTGAACGTTTTGATGTTTGAACGGAGTTTCTGCGATGTTCAATGTGGGAGAAGAAGCAGCGTGAAATAATAAAGAATTTCGTGCGTAGCATAACAGATAGTTGGAATGCTGTGTCAGCACTCCCACTAAATCAATAAATAGAAATAGGCAATTTGTATTTTTTACTCAAATTACTAAAGACCAACAACCATCTGTCCAAAATCAAATATACACTGATATTTGATTTTGCCCAAACCCTGCTTATCACTAACAACCCATCTAAAGGTCATATTGATATTATATTAATTATATATTAATTCCTGCTTAAAATACTTCTACCTTATGCCACTGCTTTCATATTACTTCAAATTCCAGTATTTTAATAAAAAGCAACTAAACAACTAATTAATCTATACATTTCATGGCAGGTCATGGCAGGCAATCAAAGAAAGCAATAAAGAATAAACTGTTTAGGGAGGCGTGTGGTGCAGTGGATAGAGTGTTGGTTTTCGGATCAAGGGAGCACAGGTTCAAACCCCACTGCAGTCAGCATGTTGTTGTGTCCCCAAATTGCCCCTGTGGGGATTGCTCACAGTATTGAGTATGTAAGTTGCTTTGGATAAAAGAGTCTAACATGTAGTGTAATATTAAAGTTGTTTTTATCCACAGCTATGAATGGATTGTTCCAATCAAGTGGATGAAGACTGGAGTCAACAGTTCAACCATCCAATGGCTGAACGCCAGTTCAGGTATGCACAAATACACACAATAACATGGAGATTATTTTCTGACCAATGAAATTAGTTCGTACTGACAGATCGAGGAGATAACACATTTAATAGAAACATTAAACGAAGCACCAAACCAATCATAGGGGGTTAAAAACACTGCACCCTAACAAGAATAACAACGCACACAGAAGCTAGAAGACTATTGGTCATTCATGAGCTTAACGTATGAAGCAATAATACTTTATTGTCAGATCAAGCAAGGACAAATATTAAGACATGCTGGGATTCAGATTTGTATTTCATTTGAGCATTGACTGGTCACAATGTTTATATGTTTTGTTGTTCCCCCTCCAGACTCAAGTCACTGAAGTGAGGCAGGCCAATTGAGTTGATATTAAAATAAATTCCGTATTCCGTCAAAAAACCCTCATTTGAGTCCCTCTCTATTTCCCTCTTGGATCTGAATGTATGGGGTGGAGGTCGCACTAGTTCAGGACAAGGCAGATATTGTATAATTTAGGCATTTGACCAAACAATTATTGCCATACTTCTGGTGAGATGGCTTCATCGTTGCATGGTTCTGCCTCAGAAAGCATAGATTGACCTTCAAAGTATTGCATATTTTGTGAGAAAGCTCAAACATCAGACACTGCGAGTTTCATTGACCGAGTTTGCAGAAAACACAAACATTGACAAAGTTATAAGAACATATTGATGAATTATTGTATATTTGTGGTCTTGTGTATAACTATAATGAAAAACTCTGACATTTGTCTTCTTCTGTAGACACAGTAAATGAAATGAAAACATCAGGAACATCAGATTGGGTGCTGGCCAACCTCAATGTGCTGGGCTACTACAGAGTCAACTATGACCGAGGCAACTGGAACTGCCTCCTCAATGCTCTGACGAACAATTACACTGTATGTTTGAGCAACTTGGAGTAATGGATCTCTGCTCCTCTAATCCTGATGATGAGGCTGTTAGATCTGAGTGGTTGTGGTATAGTGACACAGTTGTTGCTCTTTTTCTTAAAGAGTATTCCAGGGATCAACAGAGCTCAGTTGGTGGATGATGCCTTCAACCTGGCCAGGTAAGTCCTGCTAATACTGTGTCATATGACAACAGGATCATCTGGATTACTGAAATGTGGAAAACAATGAAGTGAAGCCAAAATACTTTGAAAGATTGTCCAGATCCATCAAGAGTGTTTAACCCTTGCGTCGTCTTCCTATCAACGTCTGTCCTCCGGTTTGACCATTTATAAAGAATCATCCAAACCTGTGTTACACCTTAGAGAGAAACTTTATTCCTACGTATTACCACACATTTTACTCTTCTGTTTGAAATGTATAGTCAATAGACCTCATTTACAAAAATCAAACCAAATATTTGTTAAAAGGGAAGAAAGGTTGGATAATTTTACCAAATGAAACCCAGAAGACCACAGATGCTATACTAAACCCAAAACCTAATGGAAGTGATCAAGATTGTTTTCTAATGGAAAAATGTGTAGACAAACAAATATGTAATTTTTCTGGCAGAAACATAAAATAAACCTTTATCCTGATTTTAAAACATTTTGGAACGGGTCAGATTTGACCCGATGGACAACAGGAAAAAGCCTTCTGCAATTATATTACTATTACAGTAGCATGACAAACATATTCTGACTCATTACCTGCAGTACATTTTATGAAATATTTTGTCATATTTTTAAACACTTTTCCTTTTTATCTCGTAACCCCAAAGAGCAAAGATAATCCCTACAGTACTGGCCCTCGAAACCACCAAGTACCTGACAAACGAGACGGACTATGTGCCCTGGAAGTCGGCCCTGAACAACCTGGACTTCTTCTACCTCATGTTTGACCGCAGCGAGGTTTATGGGCCCATGCAGGTGAGCCAAAACTAACTAAAAGAGACGAAACAAATATAAACTCGATGATTGTGGTCTTCATGGAATCTTCCTAAATGTGTTTTGCTTGATTTTAGAATTACCTCATGAAACAGATCACCCCTCTGTTTACTTACTATAAGTACATGACTGGCAACTGGAGCACAATACCTGCTGGACACATGGACCAGTGAGTACACACACTTTTTGCTTTTCCAAGATCATATTTTTTATGGGAGCCAATAACAACATATGAGTTAAACATTGAAGAACAATATTACACTTTATTTACCAGTTATCTACCTTAACTAGGGATGGGTATCGAGAACCGGTAGTCAGTTCCGGTACCTGATTGGACGGTGCTGCTATCGGTATATGAATTACGCTACTTCCTTACTTTAAACAATTCTGGTTGGTTGGGAACCCTCATCCCGTGTGACGTATCCGGTTTGAATACCACTCTGATTGGCCACTGTGAATGCCACTCGTCATCTCTCCTAACAGCGCTCTAATTATTGTGAGACTCCCGGGGGCAGACGCAACATCTTGCTAGAAACAGCGTCTCAAGGCTTCTTAACATTTAACAACCTATTAAAGATGCACCCACTTAACGGGAAGACAATCAGCTAACAAACGATTAACCATTTTACCTACACGGAACAGAAGTCCAACACCAAGAGTCTAAATCAATACTTAGCAAAACGGACAAACGGGGCTAACGGCTACTTTAGCACATAACTGGGAAAAGGGATCTTTTCTACATCACTGCACAAACAACATATCACATGAAAGCTGAGATTCTACAGATTACATTGGTAGGCCTATAAGTCTCATCACTGTACGTGTACGACAAACACTCACTGAACTAGCAGCAGCCAGGAAAGAGCAAGAAAACAACTTCACTTTACGTAGCCATGATGATAATTATGTCTTACCTTTGCTGTTTTGTGATCAAAAGTTGTGTTCAAGGGCATACAAACGGTTAATCCAATGTCTCTCTCCAAAATGATTACTGATCATCATTACAATTATGAATAATAAACGCAATAAACGGATTATAATGGTTAGCCGACCGGAGTTTCCGGTTTAGGAGGTGCGCATGCTGCGTCTCGTTTTAACTGAATAATGGTCATGTTTACATGGATTTATGAACTGCCCCTAATTACCGCCCCCCCTTCCAGAGACACACTGTCAAACACACTTGGTATGACATTGAAAAAGTTACATTAAATAATACATACAAATAAATTACAATAAAATGACTGTTGTTTAATCTTCACATCTTGTCTATAATTTTGAGCACCAAATTATTGAAAAGTATCGATAAGAGTATTGAAAAATACCGGTATTGATAAGCAGTATCGGTATCGATAAAATCCTAACGATACCCATCCCTAACCTTAACTGTGGTTAATGCCTCTCCCTGTCTTCACATATAAAATGAAACAGGATTGCGTGTACATTCATGTCTAAATCAAATGTTAGATTACTATTGATTACTTAAAGTGGACCTATCATGCTATATTTTAATAATATAGTGTAGGACCATACCTATTTAAGGCATATTTATACTTTTTATTTTTCAAAATATCAAACAGATCGTGCATTTTAGCCATTCCTCATTTTGCTCAATTTAACACTGTCTTTGCATGGGCTGATTCTGTGAGAACAGCACCATCTACAGGCCTGGCATATGTACTACAGTGTCTCCAGCGCTTTCGAACGGCAATGTCCGTGGCTGTCTCCTCCTGTGACGTCAGAGAAGTGTTCAAATCTGGATCAGTCTGTATCAGATCCGTTGCAGCCCCTTTTTAAGAGATTTGGGTATGGAGTAAAATAGAGAGTGTTGTGTTTTCTGACACTTGGTGAGTTCCCTGGAACACCGGGGACACATATTCATGTATAAAAGACGTACAAAAGTGCATTTTGCATGATAGGTCCCCTTTAACTATATTATCAGTAATAGATCTTGGACTCATTTCACCAAGGCAGCTGAATGTGCAGATTCTTTTTGACCCTTTTTGGGAACTTTAAGGTGTGGCACAGGTTACCTAATGGCACTGTCTACACTTGAGAACATCGACAGGACGTTTTTACTCTGTTAAAGCAAATTGTGCTAGTAGTAATTGCTTTACATTGAACAAGTATTTTCTCATTTAAATGTTTCATAAGATTGATTTTTATTCTGCAATTTGACAAAATGTAACTAAATATTATATTTGAGAAACCACATGTTTTCCTTTCAAACTTTTGTAGAAATATTTTTATGTAAAGTATTTTTTGTGTGAGATTTGTAAAATCAGCGCACGTAGAGGTGTGCTTTGGCCAGTCACTGCTCAGCTGTAAATTTGAACTTGCTAGCATTACCACTGTCTAGTGTTAGCTTTCAATAGTCAATGATAACATGAATTAAAAAAATCAATCCAAAACTATTCCTACGGAGGTGAACTCTAATAATAATAATAATAATAATACATGATAATAATACATGTATTTTATATAAGACACTTTACAAGTGTCACACTTAACAAAAAACAGTCACACAAAGAAGAGACAGTTCTAAGGGAAAAGCAAGTGTGAAGAGGTTGGTTTTGAGGGCTTGTTTGATCGATGATGGGGTACTGGACTATCTGATGGGGACATCAGGGTGCAGCAGAGAAGACCCTGTCCAGGTCCTGCTGGATTTTAAGGGGATTTCTGTTTTTTAATGAGCAATGTGGCTCAAATTATGTCAATTGAATTAGAGCCATTCCAAACAGGCAGTTCTAGGGGGCAACAGGGGCCAGTGCCCCCGTAACGCTGACCTGAGACCCCCCTCCGTAAGAAAAGTTTATAATATTCAATTTATTGGCTAAAGCGCTGGCGTGATAGGCGGAACTAATATAACTCAGCATTCTAGTCGGACCCATTAGAGCGGTACACCGCCACTGGCCGGCTGAAGCGCACAGGGAAAACAACAACAACAACGCGTGTCATCTCCGACCAGAGGCTAATCACTTTTTACTTTAAGTAAGACTCCAGACTAGAAACCAGAGAAACAGCAGGATGTTGTTACTGTCATGTGGAAGAAGAGAAACCTCAGCCTGGCTGCAGAGACCCTCAGAGACCCTCAGAGAACCCGGGCCGCAGAGACCCTGGGCTGCAGAGACCCTGGGCTGCAGAGACCCTCAGAGACCCTCAGAGAGCCTGCAGAGACCCCGGGCTGTAGAGACCCTCAGAGACCCTCAGAGACCCTCAGAGACCCTCAGAGACCCCGGGCCGCAGAGACCCTGGACTACAGAGATCCTAAGAGACCCTGCAGAGACCCCGGGCCGTAGAGACCCTCAGAGACCCTCAGAGACCCCTGGCTGCAGAGACCCTGGGCTGCAGAGACCCTGGCTGGAGAGACCCCGGGCTGCAGAGACCCCGGGCTGCAGAGACCTTCGGAGACCCTGGGCTGCAGAGACCCCGGGCTGCAGAGACCCTGGGCTGCAGAGACCCTCAGAAACCCCTGGATGCAGAGACCCCGGGCTGGGCTTGGTCTAGGTGCAAACAGATGCTTCTCAGGTTATCCTTCCCAAGATAAAACCGTTTTGGATCCATATCGAACAAAGCACTAATAATAGAGACCCCCAGAGCTACGGTTAATTTGGTTCTTTCTGGGAGCTGCACCTGGTTCATCCTCCTTCCTTTGTCCTCATGCATACTGTTCATGTATTACCTTCCCTTCTATCCTTTCTCCAGGTATAATCAGGTGAATGCTATCAGCATGGCCTGTAGAACAGGCTTAGAGGAATGCTCAACTCTGACCAAGACATGGTTCAAACAATGGATGGACACTAATAAAAACCAGTGAGTAAATAAAGTGTAGCAAAGTGTAACCTGTAATCTTTCCACTCTCTATTCCTAAGTGCCTAAAGTGCCACCATCTGTCTTTCATCTATGGTATTGAACTGAATTCAAAAATGTTATCTTTCTTAAGGATCCACCCCAACCTGCGGTCCACTGTGTACTGCAACGCCATTGAGGCAGGTGGCGCTAAAGAGTGGGAGTTTGCCTGGTCAGAGTTTCAGAAAGCCACCATCGCTAGTGAAGCTGAAAAACTGCGCTCAGCTCTGTCCTGCAGCAAGCAGCCCTGGCTGCTCAATAGGTCTGTAACTGGAATAACAAACATTTACTTAAGTGCTGTACTTAAGTAACATTTTGAGATACTTGTACTTTACTTGAGTATTTCCATTTGATGCTACTTTTTGCTACTCCATTACAGTTCATAGGTAAATGGTGTACTCTACTCCACTCCATGTATTTAATCCCTTTTGTTACTTTACAGATGTGGATGAATCATGTGAAATATAATCAAGTGAAGTTAAATCAGACTTTAGTTCCACCTGGAGTAAATCCACAAGCTACCCTGCAGTATACAAAGTCATTCAAACTAGCTGCACCTTTACCAGCTTTGAGAACACTTTCATGATCAATCATTATAAAACATATCATATATATTATTCTGAAATGGACCAATCTGCACCATGACTACTTTTACTGTCGCTACTTTAACTATATTTTGATGATAATACTTTTGTAACATTTTGACTGCAGGACTTTTACTTGTAACACTCTGGTACTTCTACTTTTGATCATGTACAATATCTGAGTTCTTCTCCCACCTCTGATTACACCTGCAGATAACTGACTGTCAGCCTACTGACCACACAGTGTTCTCATTGTTCTGCTTGTATCCCTTCAGATACCTGGAGTACACTCTGAATTCTACACTGATCAGAAAGCAGGATGCCACCTCCACCATTGTCTACATTGCCAGCAATGTGGCGGGTCAGAGTCTGGCGTGGGACTTTGTCCGAGCTCGATGGACATACATCTTCAATGAGTGAGGACAACACAACACTCTCAGTTACTGACACCCAGGGTTACTTTAAAAATGTAATCCGTTACAACAACAAGTTACGTGTCAAAAATATCCAAATATTAAATCTGATTACTTTCAGTTACTTTTGGATTACCTCAATATCAAATGCAATGCAAATAAAAACGAAATAAAATAAATAACAATAAGATGTTTTTACTGAAGTCTATGTATCAATGTAACCTTAGAAAAGAAGAAACCAAGAAACTTCATATCAAAAATGCAGAAACAGTTATAGTTTACAAATACTGTTTAAGCTTCATACATTAATCAAAAGGATAGACTGAGTTTTTATTTAACAAATCAGGTGTCCACCTACTGCATACAAAATACATGTATTTAAAATAAAGAATCATTAAAGCAGCCTAAATATAAACCATAAAGAAAATTCATTCAGGACGTCTAAATATAATATATCCATCATTTTTTTCAAAAGGTATTGTAACTGTGTCATACTATTAGTAATATGCAGTATGTAAATGCACAGTGATCAGATAACTTTTTTTATTTTTATAATTGTAATCAAACACAGTTACCTTGTTTTTTTTATCCTGATAACGTCATCTCGTGTTAGAAAGATATCACTCGACACCGGCTTAAGAATCAATAATCAGGTTTTAATTTATTCTTGCTAGAAGGAGCAGAGTTAAATCACATACAGAAATATGGTTCAACTCCCACACATGAGGTAAGGTATGCTGCTCAAAGGAAAAGTACGGAGCCCTGGAGGGTTCATTGAGAGAAAAATATAATTAAACGTGGCCACGTTTAACTTTCTCATTCGCACAAGTTAATAAAGCAGTATCTGCTGCCCACAGCTGTTTTATAGAAGGAAAACCTCCTTCACTTTATGAAATCTCTGCGGCATAAGTGATTTGCTATTTACGCTATTCATTCAAGAAGTATGACGCTGCGCTGTCAGCACGCGTCTCCATGTTTGTGATTGGTCAAATGTTGCTAACCCCGTCCCTTTCAGGGCTCGCGGCTCAAACCGGCTGTCTTTAAAACCTGTAGGTTAATTAGACAGCCCAGGTTTGTTTCCTATGTCACATATGTGTCTCCTACACACACCTCCGCTCATTCCTCAAGCAGGTTTGAGCGTGAACCTCAATGTCCGGTTTACGAGGCTTCTCCTAAACGGCGACATGATGAGAGCCGCTGTGCAAGAAAGCGTGTGGAGGTGCATAAGCCAGCTGTTTGCTACCTGTCGGTTAGCAGACAGCGGGGCTCGCCGTTTGAGCCGGCTGTAACCGGTTGGTTAGCGCGGCAGCAGAGCTCGCAGCACAAGCCAGCTGTAATTAACCAGTCGGTTATTAGACAACAGGGCTTGACGTTTAAACCTGATGCTCCTAACCTGTCGGTTATAGCAGCACGGTTTTTCCTCTGTCCCAGATGTGCCTATACTACACACGGTTGTAATGAGCCCAGGGCTGTTATTACGCACTGTGTGAATAGCACTGCACACACCTCCGCTCATTCCTCAGCAGGTTTGAGCGTGAACGTGCCTCAATGTCCAGTTTACGAGCCTTCTCCTAAACAGACAGGATGAGAGCCGGTGTGAGAGGTAGTGTGTGGAGGCACCCTCGCAGTCTTTTCGGTCCGGGCCCCTCTTGGGTTGCTTCACGGGCAACGGCGGCGAGGGCTCTGACGTGGCTCGTCACTATGACAACCACAGCACATCCAGAGCATGTAGCGCGCTCTCAGGGTATTACTCACAGTGGTGACGCGTGTGTTCGATGGACAGATGGATAATAATAAGCAGCAAGGCTCGCCGGTTAAACCGGCTGCCCCTACACCTGTGGGTTATAGGCAGCATGGCTCACTGCATAAACCGGATGTCTTTAAAACCTATTAGTTTTTAGGCAGCTCTCCTCCGGCGCGTCACACCCCGCGGGGCGGTGACAGCCCTCTCCGTGATGCAGCTGTTAGGCATGATATCAGCTGGTCACGTGGTGATCCTCCTGGGTCTCCTTCACAGTGAGGAAACTTCCAGAGGTGGTTTATTCGCCTGCGTATCGACCCCGTGCGTCAGAGGAGACGCATGGTGTACATTCTTCCTTCCGTGGGTTTGGATTTAACCTACTGGAAACATCTCCACGTCAGTGGGGGTGCGCCTTAGCAGAGTGACGTCACACACCGCAGTGTTCACAGACGCATCTCTTGCAGGCTGAGGAACGTGCATGTCGCAGGCAGTGGGGGGACAGTGGCCGGGTCACATGTCTCTCCATATAAACGTGCGGGAATTACTCTCCGTATAGAAAGTAAGCCAGCACTTCGCCCCGTTGCTGTACAATCAACATGTGTTGATTAGAACAGACAACAAAGTAGCGATCAGCGCAGCTGCTGAACACACATCCTACACAGCCAAATGGACAATGTTCCGTTTGGTATGTAGGGCCCCCTGCCTCGTGCTGTCGTTCCTCCAGCTGGACAGGAATTGGCTTATAGCACGGTCAAAACATATGCTGCTGCCATTTCATCTTGCCACGTAGGTTTTGGGATCAGCACGGGGTTTAGTCACCCTCTCACAAAACTTTTTCTACGGGGAGCACAGAGACTCAGACCTGTGTCACGCGCTTTGGCGCCTCAATGGGTTTTGGCTTTAGTGTTACATTCACTGAGTAAAGCTCCATTTGAACCTTTAGATCAGGTTCCCCAGACGTTTTTGTCAGCCAAAGTAGCTCTGCTCTTGGCTCTGACATCAGCTAAAAGGGTGAGTGATTTGTCTGCTCTCTCTGTGGCTCCGTCATGTCTCCAGATCCAAGGAGATGGCAGCTCAGCTGTTTTGCGCCCTAACCCGGTTTTTATGCCAAAGGTTATCACAAGCTCTTTTAGATCGGGAGTGATAACTTTGGATGGCTTCTTTCCTCCTCCTCCTCACACATCAGAGGAAGAAGCCACATCTCATCTCCTCCGTCCCGTGCGCACGCTGTCATGCTATATTGCACGCACGGCTGCTTTACGCAGCTCGTTTGTTTGTGCATTACAGAGAGCGCTCAATAGGGCAGCCTCTGTCTGCACAACGCCTGTCACACTGGCTGTGTGAGGCTGTGTCCCAGGCGTACGTCTACTCTGGGGTGGATCCCCCGGAGAACATCAAAGCACATAGCACCAGAGTTTTTTCCTCCTCTACGGCGTTGCACGGAGGAATGACAGTGAAGGACATTTGCACTGCTGCATCTTGGTCTTCCCCCTGTTCTTTTATTCGTTTGTATTTGAAGGATGTTTTCCATTCCTCTCTGACACACTCAGTACTGAGTGTCCTGTCAGAGTGAGTAATGTCAAGGACTCAACTGCGTGCCCTCTCTCCTGCCTGTCGGCACTTAGAGAGCTGCCCTTTTCCCCCTCTTTGATCGTTTTAACAAGTGGGACTTTGGTCTCTACTTTTTATAACGACAGGTAGCCTATTTAGCCTACCTTCTTTCCCGTATGGAGAATATTCATTTTTTAATGCTATATTCCCTGGGAATGTGATGCTCCATTACGCAGGGTGAAATGGACATGGGTTATTAACTGAGTAGGTGTGTTTTGTGCTTCTGGTAACAGACGGACCAGTGGGGCGTAGACTACATCCTGCTTCGCCCTTAACCCAATAGCGATAGCCTTAGAGGGCGAAGCCTTATATGATATATAACTGGGGTTACGTACTGTAGCCCAGTTTCTATGAGTATAGGCGCAGCCCTCTAAGGTTCGGGCCCCACTGGCTCCGCGAATAGCTGAAGAAAAGCTGTTGTGTGGGAGTGGATTCTAGGGCCTACTTCCTATTTATACGGAAGTGAGCCCGAAGGTGGGGCCCACGTCATAGGTGGGCGTGGATTAAGTCTTTCAATGCTGCACACGTGGATTGGGATTACCCAATAGCGATAGCCTTAGAGGGCTGCGCCTATACTCATAGAAACTGGGTTACAGTACGTAACGCCAGTGTGTGTGTGTGTGTGTGTGTGTGTGTGTGTGTGTGTGTGTGTGTGTGTGTGTGTGTGTGTGTGTGTGTGTGTGTTTGTTTGTGCTCAGCCCCGCTTTGTGTGTGCGTGTTCGGTGTGTTTGTGTGTCCGACACCACCGGCATTTGTTTTCAAACTACCACGAACAGTAATTTACACAAATCTGGTTCTCCATAGTTATGTGTGTATTCCCAAGTGAAAGAAATTCGTTTAATCTTAATCTCGATGTGCTATAGTCCTGCCGGAGTGCATCGGAACGAACGACACTATCATAAACAAATGCCACACACACACACACACACACACACACACACACACACACACACACACACACACACACACACACACACACACACGCCCTGGCGACCGGACATATTCTTCATAAAACTAATCAATTTAAATAAAACGAGGCCACGCTTTATTAACTCGTGTACACACTTTATTAATTTGTGTGCACGAGTTAATAAAGCGTTCGCACAAGAAAGTATCTCGTGCGAATGAGAAAGTAAAACGTGGCCACGTTTTATTTATTTTTCTCTCTATGAACCCTCCAGGGCTCTGTAGAAAAGGAAATCACATCAATATTATAATGTCCCAGTATAGTCCAATACATAGCAGTGGCGTTTTCTCCTGGAGGCCAAGGGAAGCCAGGCTTCCCCTGTTTTTTCGGATTGTAGTTATAATTTAATAAATAAATAAAAACACTTCGTTTAGTTTCGGAAATTCTTTGTGTGTTGCTGCCGGCCCGTCTCTCCCCCATTCTCATTGAGTATTTTACAAAGAGTGAAACAGCGCCCCTCTAGATGTTATGGTGAAACAGTAGATTGCACTCTCTGTTGGGAGAGGAGGCCAGCCGAAATTTGCTTCCCTTGGTGAAAAAAAATGGAGGGATTGACCAATCAGATGAGGCTCACGTCATGCCCCTGCCAACCTGTGATTGGTCAGGGCCATGCCAAGGGAAGCCAGAGGCGGCTGGCTTCCCTTGCCTCACAATCCAATCAAATCGCATCAACTTAGTGGTGCAGCGACGCGTCCCAAAAAGCGGAAGTAAGCTGCGCTCGGTTTCCCTCGACAAAATAGCAATGGGATTTCTCCATAGGATTTTGGAAAATAGCTCGAAAAAAGGTCAGTGGAAAACGAACCTGTTAGGTAAATGCACGTTTTGTTCAGTCGGATAATATCCACATGTCTACCCTACTTTTATAATTTTCGAATCATAAATCTAATATAGAAAAAATAGCGTCACTGGACCACTCTCACCGCCGTTAGAAAGTAGCAAGCAACTGAAGCAAGTGCAATTATGGAGGGTAGAGATTCGGAGTATTTAATCAAAAATAATTGTACTAAACTTCCGCTGCAGCAGCAACAACAAATACAATCTGATGACAGGCCAATGCCCAAACTGGAGCTGTGTACAGCGAGGAACAAAGGAGCGAACCGGACGTAAAACGTTAAAGGTCTCCTGATTTAGTTTGTGAATGAACGCTTATTAGAGTTTCGGCTGGAGAGTGCGTGCGGACGTACCTGTCGGTCAGATAACAGGCGTGTGTAAGTCCTGCATCCGTATGATACAAATGTGTGTAAAATGATACCGGGCGCTGTAATCACTCATCTGGTTACGTTATTACATTGACCACCCCCCCCCCCGCCCCAAAAGAAAGGACGTATTATTGGCTTCCTCTAATTTTTTTCCCACGCCACGCTACTGATACATAGTCGTAAATCGGTTTGGCGTCAGATGGAAATAGACGGCAGTTGAACCTGCGCATGCAGGTTTTCTCTTTATGATACTCGGATGTTGCTCTTTGCCCCCCAGAGGGTGAGAAGAAAAGTGTGAGTGTCTTCTTTTCTGTGGGTAAACACATGAATCAGGCCTTGGCTCCAGTCTCGACAGGAGCAGCTGCAAGCTCATACATGGTTCCAACAGTGTAAGATAATAGTGGCACACAGTATTAAGCCGTATTTTCCCCAACATCTCGTTACATGTAATCAGTAACTCCCCAAGTCTGCTGACACCACTGCATCATAAGAAAAGGTGTGAGGCTTTTCTATAACTCCGTTTCTCAAACCGAATCAAGTCTGTGAAAAAGGTTTGTCATAGTGCAGATACATGGTGTGTTAGGAAAACTTCTCCTGGCCTATGATTTTATCACATGTCAAACTAAAGCACAGTCACATAAAGAACACTCATTTTCACATTGTCACATAGATAGGCAGTTTTACGTCATGTTTGTAATCATGACATATTTTATTGTCTGAGGTTTTTCCGAGTTACTCAAACTGCTTCAGAAGACCTTTGGTCCTCATAAACCCGGCAGGCTTCAGAGCCCACAGGTGCTGAGCTGAGTCTCACTGAACAAAGCTCATAATTCGATGTTTTCTAGGTAGAAGAACACGTGCAACCAACAATTAATTTTGGTTGTAGAAAATGCATTATCAGATGTTTCAAAGAGCCTCACAGTCAGTCTTCTAGCATCTGTAAATAAAACGTATTTACAGGTATGAGATACATTTATTTAGTATTTTTTATTATTCTCAGGCAGCTGTTTGGGTCTGACCCAGTGGTGTAACTATCGACGGTGCAGCCGGTTAGCGCACCGGGGCCCAGAGCCGGCCAGGGGCCCATGTAAAAAAGAAAAGAAAAAGAAAGTATATATATTTATTTATTTATTCATTGTTGGGGCCCCAATGGCATTGCTAGATAATGTTTTGCGAGATATCGCAAAACCCCTTTGCGAAATCTCGCAATACTTTTTCGAGATCTCGCAAAACTTTTCATTTAGCTCAATGTACTTCCTGGTCAGTTCGGCTGCTACGGCAAAACAGAAACCACAACAATGGAGCGGTTCATCGATTTTACTTTGAGCTTGGCCTTAAATATAAAGATATAACATCAGTGCTTGGCAATGGCACGGGTTCCACACATAGACTGAATAAATATAAAGGGTTTCACATAAGTGAAGACACCTCAAGAGAACACTCAGAGCGAGGGGACATGCACGTCCCTCTGGGCTGAATTATTGACAGATTCGAATTTCGCGGATCAATAACTCATGAACATAAAGTTATAAAAATACAAACAACATGACTTTACAATCATAGCAAGGTAGACAACGAGCTACAGAGTCGTTTTTATCAGAACAGTTCGATACGCGCCGTCATCCGAGCTAAACATCAAGAGTTGGTCACAATCTGCAGGTTGAGGAGGGAGACGAGTGCTTAGGGACCGTCTACAAACTGCAACGGGGTATGGGTTTTGCGAGATCTCGCAATACTTTTTTTTTTTTTTTTCAAATACTTTTTTTTTTCTTCTCCATGTCCCCTAGGGGGCTCCGTACATTGCCCGGTTCATGCAGTCTTCAAAGTAACCAACCAACCTAAATGAATTTGTAATTTGTCTGTACAATGACCTTGCTCCCTTTCATGTCATGTGATACCTTGTGTGACGAGTGAACCGTTTAATCACCCTGAACTGTACTGTAGGTAGCAGCAGCAAGTTCGGCAGCATTAAAAAAAAATTAATAGCTTGCATTTATAATGTACAGCAAACAAAAGCACAAGAGCAGCGCTCAAAAGAGAAAGGGCAAGAGAGAACAAGGAGATGTAACAGCTAAACTGACGTCATACATCATCCTCGAAATCGAGCGCTAACGTTAGCAATGTTGACGTGCAGCGGCAGCCGGAGGCTAACGATAGTTCACCTGCCTCACCACCATCATTGCCATCTAGCTCCACAAGTGAAGCTGTATCCGTGGCCGTGGCTGTGCAACCTTCTTCTCCAGCCAACCAGGAGGAGAGGTTGGATTTGGCTGTGCCCGGCGGTGGTCCAACCGGTCCCCCAACGGCCCCAACCGATAGGGGACTCTATGACACTATTGAGACCCCCGACGCCAAGATCAAAAGCCATATTATAGCAACCGGTCTATGTAGGCCTGACGGCCCATTCCCCAGAGACAAACATCAAGGAAACAGGTGTAATCCTCTTCTTAGTTTGCTGTGCCGTTGTCAGGCTGTGTTGGTTTGAGGCCAGGGCAGGCTGTGGTTGATAGCTATGTGGCGCTTCTGAGTGGTTGTGTATGTCCGCCATAGGCGGCGCCAGGGGGGCGCTAGCGGTGCTGAAGCTCCCCCTAGGATAGCCATAGTACCCCCCAAGCACCCCCAATAAACGTATGTGTCTTTTTTTATTTTTACGCGTGAAATTCATAATTTGAAAAACTATTGATTAGAAAATAATATGCCACAGTACAGAACAAGGACTTCTGGGTCTCTGTGTGTCATTCAAGCTCGGCTCTGTGTGTGTGTGTGGCAGGCGCGCATTTATGGGCTCACAACAGTCTCATAATACACACATGCACACAGAAGGATTAACACACTTGTATTTCATGATCCGCAAAAGGATTCACACTTGTGTTTTTCAATGCACACACAAATGTGTTCCGTTTCATATACATGTAAATAAAATCCAAACACAGAAAAAAGTTTTAAATGTGTATTTTTCATCCACACATATTTGTTTTCCGTTTAAAACCTCTGAACCTGCAAACACAAACAGCTTTCTGTGCATGGATCGCTGTGCATTCGTGTGTGGGTTTTTTGAGACTCCCCTGACGGTCAGCCGATTCGTACTTGTTTTCTGTCTACAGCCAATCAGATGTCTCCTCAATTCTAAGCCAATCACATGAGCGCGCCCCCACGAGGGTAGATTTCTTGCGTTCATGACATAGCGCTTCATGTATGCATTTTGCGCAGTCCGGAGCTGACAGGTCCATGGAGCCTGCCTGCAGGCACTAATCTCAGGACACCTCCACTCTCAGTACATTGCCACTTTCCGAACAGGAAATGCACGCAAATACAAACCTTTATATTATTAAGGTACAGCGCCACTTTCCGAACCATTGATTAATGCTTGAGTACACAAAAACGGCAGCCAAAACCGTTTTAAATGTGTGTTTCCTGTATGGCGAATACAGCTGCTTTATTTATGTCTGTATGAAGTACATGAGTGTGGAGGGAGCAGCTACAGGTTAGCTTAGCCTAATCGATCAGTGCACTACGAAGCCAGTGCTAGACAGTGAAATGTCAACGGGGGGAGAGCCCCGCCGGTCATTATCGGCCGATATTCACTCTAAATAGTTTGATCGGTGCTCTCTATAAAGGCCGATCAGGAGAGCTGGATCTGATCGATATGGACATAAACGCGAGTGAAGTATAACCAGACGCGAGAGAGAGATCAGATCAGCTTCTGAGTCTGACAGAGACACGCAGCTCTGCATGATCACCTGAAGCTCCGCCCTCTGTTTAGCGAGCTGACCGGACAGCGCAAAATGCGTATTTGAAGTGTCATGAACGCAATAAATCATACCCTCATGGGGGCGCCCTCATGTGATTCGCTTAGACTGAAGGAAACATTTGATTGGCTATAGATGAGAGAAATTACAAGTACGAATCGGGTGAGCGTCAGGGGAGTCTCAAAAAACCCACACAAGAATGCGCAGCGATCCATACACAGAAAGCGGTTTGTGTTCGCAGGTTCAGGGGATTTAAACGGAAAACAAATATGTGTGGATCAAAAATACATATGTAAAACTTTTTTCTGTGTTTGGATTTTATTTAAATGCATATGAAACGGAACACATTTGTGTGTGCATGGAAAAACACAAGTGTGGATCATAAAATACAAGTGTGAATCCTTCTGTGTGCATGTGTGTATTATGAGACTATTCTGAGCCCAAACGCATTTAGTGTGATTAAGCGAGCGAGAGAGAGAGAGTGCACCGGTGCCAGAGACAGTGTTGTTAGCATCTGTTTAGCTAGCTGCACTAATGGTTATAAGGAGCTGTTTCTACAACAAGGTGAAGGGAATGTCCTCTCCTGTCAGACTGAGGGACTCAGGTGAGCTAAAGGACTCTCTGAGTGTTTAGATAGTTAACTTTAGTCTAAGTTATCTCAGTGGGTTTCAAACGGTTTGGTCACCATTTATGTATACAATTATTTCCGAGGCACACCTTCATATAGTCTTATAGTTATAAAACAATAAGAGAATAAATGAAAAACAGGTATTAAATACTGTGTGACAGTAAAACAAGAATCCAGTTTAAAAGGGGAGTGATTTGTAAAATATCCATAAAGAAAAAAAAAATATCTTCCGGAGGAGCATGCCCTTGGACCCCACTAGAGGATGTTAGGTCCAGCCCCCACTTATAAAAATAGCACTTTACCTATGCTTACACCTATATGCCGTCAGCTGATTATCGAGCCTTCATTGTAACAAGTGTATATATGCTGTGTATGTGCGTTTTGGGGAGTGTTGCATTAGAAAGTTCCACTGTAGCGCCCGGTAGATTAAGGGAAAACCCTAAATATTTGAGCACCCTCTGTGAAACGTCAAGCTACCCCACAGCACCCCCAAAAGAAAATCTCTGGCGCCGCCACTGATGTCCCTGTGTGTGTGAGCGCATCAGTGTGAGCTTATGTTTGGGCGATGAGGCCCAAAACAATATTTGCACCGGGGCCAATCACAACCTTGTTACGCCACTGGTCTGACCTGTAGAAATATGAACATTTTATTATTCACTGGAAAGACTTAAGTTTCATTTTGTGCTCTCCAGTACATAAAAACTAGTAAATCCAAGTCTATCTTGGGAGTAGCCCACAGTGTACCTGGTTCACAGGGTTGGGTTGTAACGGAATACATGTAACGGCGTTACGTAATCAGAATACAAAAATCAAGT
This sequence comes from Notothenia rossii, assembly GCF_949606895.1. Taxonomy (NCBI): domain Eukaryota; kingdom Metazoa; phylum Chordata; class Actinopteri; order Perciformes; family Nototheniidae; genus Notothenia; species Notothenia rossii. Next base: position 41,018,867 of record NC_136903.1, read on the forward strand.
AACTGTATTCAGCTCGCGTTACATTTGAAAAACGAGTAATCTGATTACAATTACTTTCGTAAACCTGAAGTGAATACATTTTGGATTACTTATTGGAATTATTGGTGGAAAGATTTCCTCACAACATTTAATATTCATTATTAAAGGTACAGCCGAATCATCACAGCGAACAAAACCTATTACCGCCGCAGATGGACCAAAAAAGGGAGCGTTTGAAAAAAAAGGGGCGGGTCCGCTCATTTAAGTCGTGTGTGTGTAGAGGTGTATGTGGTTAAAACACATCAGCCTGCGGTCGCCCTTTAGCCTTATGATTCTGAAGGTAAACACAGCGAAGGCGGTGCGTGAAAGGCACTGCACGCTCGTCTTCTCAGAGACTGAGTTAAACCTCCCGCTGCCTCCTGGTGCTGCAGAGATTTCATGAAGTGAAGGAGGTTTTCCTTCTATAAAACAGCTGTGGGCAGCAGATACTGTGAGTGTCAGGGACATGAATTCATAGATCAAGGCAGACTGGTGCACAGAGTCTCCTGTTTTGCCGATCCGGTGCTTAAACAAATATAGCTCTACACCCCATGTCCTGCCAACACTGGCAGGACAGAAGGCGACACGCCCATTCTAAGCCGTGTCCCTCACTCCTCACATCCCAAGCTGCATCCCCAAAAAGTGTATTATGTTGTTGCATGGTTTCAGATGTTATGTTTCAGTTGTGCTCTTGATAAGCCATTAAAACAGTAAAAACACGTTCAGTTTCCTTTTGCTTTTTGTGTCTCCTGTTCACCAAAACATACCATCTTTGATGGAAAAAGAAAGTAAACCAAAAGTAATCTAAAAGTAATCTGATTACGTTTTAAGATGCGTAACTGTAACTGTATTCAGATTACTTTCAGAGCCATGTATTCAGTAATCAGTAACTGATTACATTTACAAAGTAACCCTCCCAACCCTGCTAGTTCATCGGGGACTGTAAGGGAGAAAACTGAACTCTGAACAGTTTAGAAATGTGAACCTGTAGCAAATTTGTTCTACCAACTGTATGCAATTTACATCAAAACGGAGCTGATAGGTCTTGCCTTTGTTTTCATTCACAGGTATGGAGGTGGATCATTCTCCTTCTCTAACCTGATCAATGGAGTTACCAAGCGTTTCTCTACTGAATACGAGCTGCAACAGGTTAGATATTCTAGAACATTATGTGTACATTGTAGACAATTGTTTAAATGTCCAAACTTTTCAGGGCTGTGTTCACAAAATTAAAACACAAACCGTCTAGAAATTGTAAACTAAATGTATGTGTTGGAAACGTAATTTGATTATTTGCCACACAGTCAGCTGCTCAACGTGATGAAGCAAAATGGTTACATTTGACTTATTTAGCATTTAAACAGTTAGCTAGCTAGCTTGCTTTTTCATTGTGTGTTCATGCTACACTGATTACATGAAACAAGCCCAACAGCTGGGAGCCACATGCAGCGATGCGTCCAAACCAGGGGTAGCCAACACGGTGCCCACGGTCACTTAGTCGCCCGCAGGGGCAACGTGAGTCGCCCGCGGGGCATGTTCAAAAAATAGCTCGCCAAGCAAATCCAAAATGTATAAAATATACAAAACAAAAAAGGAAATGTAATTAAAAGAATCTACCCTATGCATAAACAAAACCTAAATTATAGCGAACTCTATCTACTTACTACAACTCTAAATCTATCTAACACCCCTCCTCCCCCCACCCCACAATGAATATCGACCAATCACGTTCTTGCTTGATTTGCGGGACCAGCGTTGCAGTCGGGAAGAAAAGCAATGTGGCACCTCCTCGCTGATTTTCCTTCTGGCAGAATCTACACAACACATCAGACCCATTGAACAGCCTATCATGCCAGCCTATCCAACACATGAGGGGCAGAGTTTTACTCTGTGTGTATTGCAACTTGTATATATATTTATTGCACCTGGCGCACACACACTCATGGCGTAATTTCCACTGGGGACAGGGGGGACATGTCCCCCGCTCTTTTCGAAATCCCGTTTGTGTCCCCCCACTTTACAAATATGTTTATTTTATTTTTTAACGCAAGCCGTCATCGCCACGGAGAAACACACAGCTTCTGTGAGCGAGCGAGACAGAGAGAGGGAGAGAGAGGGAGAGAGAAAGAGCGAGCAAGAGAGCTAGGGAGTGCACACATTTATCTATTTAATATAGATAAAGTAAGAAATCATTCCAATGTGTACTATAGGACAGTAAAAAAAACAAAAAACAGTTTAAAAGGGAAGTGATTAGTCAAATATGCATGAATAGAAAGAAAGAATGCTAACTAGGTAACATAAGGTAAGAATAAACCAGTTTAAATTATTTGTTATTGGTTGTGATCATATTCTAAAGAAAAGTATTTAATAGTATACAGTTCCCTTTCATCTGAGTGTTGAGAGCTGTATCCATAAATTCATTTTGTGCTCAAAGTGCACCAGATTGATGCATTTCACTTCAACATTTTAAAAAACATCTTCCCGGGGGAGCATGCCCCTGGACCCCCCTAGAGGATGTGAGGTCCCCCCTAGAGGAGGTGAGGTCCCCCCTAGAGGATGTGAGGCCCCCCCTAGAGGAGGTGAGGACCCCCCTAGAGGAGGTGAGGCCCACCCTCAAATAAAGCAGGTTAAAATAATTAAATTGAATACATTTTATTTTAGTAAACACTGAGAACGGGTCCCACAGACCCAAACAGCACACAAAGGTAAAAGGTAAGCATATCATAATGTTCAAATGTGCTAAATATATACACTGCAAAAAACAAAAAAAAGGAGTAAAAGTAGCCCCCGATTTGTTTTATTTTTTGAAAGTAGCCCTCATCCTAAAAAAGGTTGGTGACCCCTGGTCTAAACTCTAACTAAATTGTCTAGTCTTAAGGGACCTGTATCCAATGCTTAAATAAAATGACTTTACTTTATGGGTTGTTTAATGCAAGTCCAAGTCAGTTTCATTCAAACCCATATTTGAATTTCTCGTGATAAAATGATGTGCATAGAGCTTGAGATTTGAGGGGGTTTTCTTTGCCGAGCCATTCCAAAGCTAAAAAGTATTTACAGCCAAGGGAATAGATTAAACGTAATGTCCTTATTTTCCTATCAGTTGCAATGTTTTAACTCAGTGGTTCCCAAACTTTTTCAGTCGGGTAATTGGAAATATCTTCGAGTCCCGCAAACCCAGTTCCCAACTAGATTGATTGCACTAATTGTATTTAGCTGTACAGACATCACCTTTTCTCTGCTAATAGTAATAAGACACAATTATGTAACTACACTTTTACATGTTATCAAAAACTGAGCATTTCTCCATCTAAATATAATGCCTTTTGGCCAGGTGTTTGGACCGATTGCATGTGTTACGCGAAAAACACTAATGGCAGGATGGATTAGGGACTTCTAACACCCGATTTGTGATGAGCCCTGTGCTGTTATCCATGGCTTTCACCTCTCCAAACAACACACTCACTCACTATGTTTCTTTTCATTGTTTCAGCTAAAGCAGTTCAAGGCAGATAACTCTGAGGTGGGTTTCGGCTCTGGGACGCTGGCATTGGATCAGTCCATTGAGAGAACCATCAGCAACATAAAATGGATCACAGAGAACAAGCAGAATGTTATGAATTGGTTCAAGGCTGAATCCTAGCTCTTTACTTCAGTACTTCATTAAAGTTAAACATGCTCTTGGTCCAGCCAAATAAAACTTGCATGGAGGAGAAAGAGAGCTCACACAATTTCAATTTAAAGTATTTTACTCTGACAAGTAAGTTTGGTTCAGAATTATTTTTATTTTTATGATATGATGATCTTTAAAATGAATGGAATGGAAAATATTATTAATTTGGAATAAAACATTTGTTATCCTCAGAAAGTAGAACTTCTTAAGTACTTTAAGTTAGATAGAGGGCCAAAGAGCACTTTTTTTACAGCAGTTTTAAAAAGAATATACTAAAATAACAATATTAAGAGTTTATGTTATTATTTTGTTCATGCTTTCAAAGCCTTTTATTGTGATTAAAGATTGTTTTATTTAACTTGAGATGTCAAAATATGAGTTTGGTTGTCATGACATAGTAATAATCATTTTTTGATATACGATTAACAAAATCAATATGTTGTAAAACTACATTAAACATGATTAAAACATGACTCGTTAGTCTGCATCATATTTTTTTAACTCTTTGTCACGCTCACAGGTACAGATTTGAACCGAGTAGCATGACACAGATACAACCAGTTTTCATAAGGTTTGTTTTTTTCAGGTCAGGGAATGTTCCGGTATTTGGACAACATTAACATGGGATCACTCCGGTCAATGTACGTACTTCGTCTCACTGGAATATTAATGGCCAGATTGAATACAAAATCGACCCAAATTCTCCGGTCAATGACAGGAGAGTTTTGAAAGTGACAAAACACTGTTCCACACATTTAAAAACACTTAATCAATGTTTACCCAGGATCCATGCACCTTTCCTGGCTTGTAAAATGTGGTGATGCGCCCTGGAGGTAGCGGGTAGGCTCTGTGCGTGGTGCTGAACCCCAGCCTGTCTATGTGGAATACAAAAACAAACAAAGACAAACACCTTTAAGGTCACCAGGGTCGTGAGGTTCTGGTTCTGGCGGTGTGCATGGAGGGGTTTAGTCCGAGTGAGGAGTGCTCGAGCGTGGGAGGATGTGTAAGGCAGAGGAGGGGAACAAAAGGTGTGTGCAGGAGCAGGGAGAAAAGAGAAAATAAAAAGACTCAAAGTGTTCCACCTTCCAGCAGCAGCAGCAGCAGCAGCGGGCCCGCGGTGCTGAACACCTGCCTGTCTATGTGGAGTACAAAAACAAACAAAGACAAACACCTTTAAGGTCACCAGGGTCGTGAGGTTCTGGTTCTGGCGGTGTGCATGGAGGGGTTTGACCTGGCTCCCCGACACAATGCACATAGTCTGGAGCAGCGGAGCAGCGGCTGGGCCGTGTTCCCCCTTCTGTCCATTTGCCTATCAGTTTGTTAACGAAGTGGACAGAGGCTGTTTTTTGCCCCTAAAAGTGACTTTTAATGGTGTTTTTTGTATTTAAATGATGGGTTTTATATTTCTCCAGGGTCCCCGACACAATGAAACTAGTCTGGAGCTCGCTGGGGTCCCGCAAAATGCTTTAATCACGATTTTGTCCTTTTCCCCATCACTTTGTTAACGAAGTGGACAGAGGCTGTTTTTTGCCCCTAAAAGTGACTTTTAATGGTGTTTTTGGCATTTAAATGATGGGTCTTATCATTATCCAGGGTCCCCGACACAATGAAACTAGTCTGGAGCTCGCTGGGGTCCCGCAAAATGCTTTAATCACGATTTTGTCCTTTTCCCCATCACTTTGTTAACGAAGTGGACAGAGGCTGTTTTTTGCCCCTAAAAGTGACTTTTAATGGTGTTTTTGGCATTTAAATGATGGGTTTTATCTTTCTCCAGGGTCCCCAACGCAATGCACATAGTCTGGAGCTCGCTGGGGTCCCGCAAAATGCTTTAATCACGATTTGGTCCTTTTCCCCATCACTTTGTTAACGAAGTGGACAGAGGCTGTTTTTTGCCCCTAAAAGTGACTTTTAATGGTGTTTTTGGCATTTAAATGATGTGTTTTATCATTCTCCAGGGTCCCCAAGACAATGCAACTAGTCTGGAGCTCGCTGGGGTCCCGCAAATGCTTTAATCACGATTTGGTCCTTTTCCCCATCAGTTTGTTAACGAAGTGGACAGAGGCTGTTTTTTGCCCCTAAAAGTGACTTTTAATGGTGTTTTTGGCATTTAAATGATGTGTTTTATCATTATCCAGGGTCCCCGACACAATGAAACTAGTCTGGAGCTCGCTGGGGTCCCGCAAAATGCTTTAATCACGATTTTGTCCTTTTCCCCATCACTTTGTTAACGAAGTGGACAGAGGCTGTTTTTTGCCCCTAAAAGTGACTTTTAATGGTGTTTTTGGCATTTAAATGATGGGTTTTATATTTCTCCAGGGTCCCCGACACAATGAAACTAGTCTGGAGCTCGCTGGGGTCCCGCAAAATGCTTTAATCACGATTTGGTCCTTTTCCCCATCACTTTGTTAACGAAGTGGACAGAGGCTGTTTTTTGCCCCTAAAAGTGACTTTTAATGGTGTTTTTGGCATTTAAATGATGTGTTTTATCTTTCTCCAGGGTCCCCGACGCAATGCACATAGTCTGGAGCTCGCTGGGGTCCCGCAAAATGCTTTAATCACGATTTGGTCCTTTTCCCAATCACTTTGTTAACGAAGTGGACAGAGGCTGTTTTTTGCCCCTAAAAGTGACTTTTAATGGTGTTTTTGGCATTTAAATGATGTGTTTTATCATTCTCCAGGGTCCCCAAGACAATGCAACTAGTCTGGAGCTCGCTGGGGTCCCGCAAATGCTTTAATCACGATTTGGTCCTTTTCCCCATCAGTTTGTTAACGAAGTGGACAGAGGCTGTTTTTTGCCCCTAAAAGTGACTTTTAATGGTGTTTTTGGCATTTAAATGATGTGTTTTATCATTATCCAGGGTCCCCGACACAATGAAACTAGTCTGGAGCTCGCTGGGGTCCCGCAAAATGCTTTAATCACGATTTTGTCCTTTTCCCCATCACTTTGTTAACGAAGTGGACAGAGGCTGTTTTTTGCCCCTAAAAGTGACTTTTAATGGTGTTTTTGGCATTTAAATGATGGGTTTTATATTTCTCCAGGGTCCCCGACACAATGAAACTAGTCTGGAGCTCGCTGGGGTCCCGCAAAATGCTTTAATCACGATTTTGTCCTTTTCCCCATCACTTTGTTAACGAAGTGGACAGAGGCTGTTTTTTGCCCCTAAAAGTGACTTTTAATGGTGTTTTTGGCATTTAAATGATGTGTTTTATCATTATCCAGGGTCCCCGACACAATGAAACTAGTCTGGAGCTCGCTGGGGTCCCGCAAAATGCTTTAATCACGATTTTGTCCTTTTCCCCATCACTTTGTTAACGAAGTGGACAGAGGCTGTTTTTTGCCCCTAAAAGTGACTTTTAATGGTGTTTTTGGTATTTAAATGATGTGTTTTATCTTTCTCCAGGGTCCCCGACGCAATGCACATAGTCTGGAGCTCGCTGGGGTCCCGCAAAATGCTTTAATCACGATTTTGTCCTTTTCCCCATCACTTTGTTAACGAAGTGGACAGAGGCTGTTTTTTGCCCCTAAAAGTGACTTTTAATGGTGTTTTTTGTATTTAAATGATGTGTTTTATCTTTCTCCAGGGTCCCCGACGCAATGCACATAGTCTGGAGCTCGCTGGGGTCCCGCAAAATGCTTTAATCACGATTTGGTCCTTTTCCCCATCACTTTGTTAACGAAGTGGACAGAGGCTGTTTTTTGCCCCTAAAAGTGACTTTTAATGGTGTTTTTGGCATTTAAATGATGGGTCTTATCATTATCCAGGGTCCCCGACACAATGAAACTAGTCTGGAGCTCGCTGGGGTCCCGCAAAATGCTTTAATCACGATTTTGTCCTTTTCCCCATCACTTTGTTAACGAAGTGGACAGAGGCTGTTTTTTGCCCCTAAAAGTGACTTTTAATGGTGTTTTTTGTATTTAAATGATGTGTTTTATCATTCTCCAGGGTCCCCGACACAATGCACATAGTCTGGAGCTCGCTGGGGTCCCGCAAATGCTTTAATCAGGCGTTTTAACACTTTTCCCCACGAAAATGATTTTTAATTATTTTTTGGGGGCTATATAAATCAAATTCCGGTTAATGCCGAGCACAATTGTACCTTTTACTATTTTAATGTATTTGCATGATATATCTTTGGGCGATAAAAGCGACATATTTGGATGACTTTGTCAGTTTATGGAGCTTATCCCACAAATCCCGGATGATCCGGGCCAAATTTGGGAGCTCATAGGCAGCCTGCCATAGGCCCCCACCCGTGGAATGAAAAAAAAATGAAAGAAAACGGTCAATTATATGTTAAAATAATCAAAAAATGAACTTTTAAAATTACATGGGAGAGGGGATCTGAAAAATTGGAGAAGGGGAAAAGTGTTCGGCGCTTCGGGACGAAGCGCCGAACACTTTTCCCCTACCCCGTTGCAAGGTACAACGGAGAGGGGAATCCAGACTTCCCCTCCTCCGTTGTAAAAAACCGTTCATGTTTTACAAGCTACCTTCTGCACGAAATCGGAAACCCGGTTTTTGAGAGGACTCAGAAAAAAAACGGCTGTGTAACTTCATGGAGGAATTCATCCGCTGTATGTGCACTTTGGCTCGGATACATTTTGTTGCCTGGAGACCCCCCAGCATGGTTCTTACCAAACTTAAAGTTTTTGAACTGGGCTCTGGAGGAAGGTAAGGGGAGTTGACAGGGGACTCAATCCGCCTCATGAGGCACTATTTTCGGATACATTTCAACACTTTTAGCCCTTTTTGATGGTTCTCCAAAAAATAACTCTGACTTTTTCAGAGTGTGGAGGAAGGTGAGGGGAGTTGACAGGGGACTTTATCCGCCTTATGGGGCACTATTCTCGGATACATATCAACACTTTTAGCCCTTTTTGATGGTTCTCCAAAAAATAACTCTGACTTTTTCAGAGTGTGGAGGAAGGTGAGGGGAGTTGACAGGGGACTTTATCCGCCTTATGGGGCACTATTCCCGGATACATTTCAACACTTTTAGCCCTTTTTGATGGTTCTCCAAAAAATAACTCTGACTTTTTCAGAGTGTGGAGGAAGGTGAGGGGAGTTGACAGGGGACTTTATCCGCCTTATGGGGCACTATTCCCGGATACATTTCAACACTTTTAGCCCTTTTTGATGGTTCTCCAAAAAATAACTCTGACTTTTTCAGAGTGTGGAGGAAGGTGAGGGGAGTTGACAGGGGACTTTATCCGCCTTATGGGGCACTATTCTCGGATACATTTCAACACTTTTAGCCCTTTTTGATGGTTCTCCAAAAAATAACTCTGACTTTTTCAGAGTGTGGAGGAAGGTGAGGGGAGTTGACAGGGGACTTTATCCGCCTTATGGGGCACTATTCCCGGATACATTTCAACACTTTTAGCCCTTTTTGATGGTTCTCCAAAAAATAACTCTGACTTTTTCAGAGTGTGGAGGAAGGTGAGGGGAGTTGACAGGGGACTTTATCCGCCTTATGGGGCACTATTCCCGGATACATTTCAACACTTTTAGCCCTTTTTGATGGTTCTCCAAAAAATAACTCTGACTTTTTCAGAGTGTGGAGGAAGGTGAGGGGAGTTGACAGGGGACTTTACCCGCCTTATGGGGCACTATTCCCGGATACATTTCAACACTTTTAGCCCTTTTTGATGGTTCTCCAAAAAATAACTCTGACTTTTTCAGAGTGTGGAGGAAGGTGAGGGGAGTTGACAGGGGACTTTATCCGCCTTATGGGGCACTATTCCCGGATACATTTCAACACTTTTAGCCCTTTTTGATGGTTCTCCAAAAAATAACTCTGACTTTTTCAGAGTGTGGAGGAAGGTGAGGGGAGTTGACAGGGGACTTTACCCGCCTTATGGGGCACTATTCCCGGATACATTTCAACACTTTTAGCCCTTTTTGATGGTTCTCCAAAAAATAACTCTGACTTTTTCAGAGTGTGGAGGAAGGTGAGGGGAGTTGACAGGGGACTTTACCCGCCTTATGGGGCACTATTCTCGGATACATTTTTTCATTTTCACCCATTTTTGATGGTTCTCCAAAAAGACAAGTTAGTCTTTTTTCTTCCCCCTTCCTCTTCTGATTTCTCACTGATCGAATGGCAAACGCGACCCGCCATCGGAGGGCCTCCGCCGGCCCGGCCTCGTGCCGGTGCTCTGGCGGTCGGTTCCTCCGAACTGCGGGTTCGACTCTGATGGCCGGGAGGGACGAGGGAAACGTCGGGGGGGTCTGCTGGAGGCTCCTGCTGGAGTCTTGCGTTCACTGGGACCTGGCTCGAAAAACTCGAAACCCTGACTCCAGTGCGGTGTTGCGGCCATGCGCCTCCGGGTACCAGACTCCCCTGCCTCCTCCGTGTTGCGTGGGCTGCGTGGGGGTAACCCTGCGTGTCCGTTACCCTGCGTGTCTCTTACCTCCCAGGCCGACCGATATGAAGCGTTTCCAAGACGAACCGTCTGACTCAGGGGTCCCACCACAGGTTCCGTAGCGGGGTGGAAGTTCCACCTCCCCTCTTTGCCGCGGAATGCAAAACAAACACCTGTTTCTCTCATCCTCCACTGTGGCATAGCGGCCTTAGTCGGCTGTGGCATTCAGCAATTGGCCTTGCTCCGGGCACAGGACCCTACTTCATCAAACTACCTATTTGATCCTGCGTAACAACCACATATATGCTTGTCTGCAAAGACATTGATCGAATGGCAAACGTGACCCGCCATCGGAGGGCCTCCGCCGGCCCGGCCTCGTGCCGGTGCTCTGGCGGTCGGTTCCTCCGAACTGCGGGTTCGACTCTGATGGCCGGGAGGGACGAGGGAAACGTCGGGGGGGTCTGCTGGAGGCTCCGGGCACAGGACCCTACTTCATCAAACTACCTATTTGATCCTGCGTAACAACCACATATATGCTTGTCTGCAAAGACATTGATCGAATGGCAAACGTGACCCGCCATCGGAGGGCCTCCGCCGGCCCGGCCTCGTGCCGGTGCTCTGGCGGTCGGTTCCTCCGAACTGCGGGTTCGACTCTGATGGCCGGGAGGGACGGGGGAAACGTCGGGGGGGGTCTGCTGGAGGCTCCTGCTGGAGTCTTGCGTTCACTGGGACCTGGCTCGAAAAACTCGAAACCCTGACTCCAGTGCGGTGTTGCGGCCATGCGCCTCCGGGTACCAGACTCCCCTGCCTCCTCCGTGTTGCGTGGGCTGCGTGGGGGTAACCCTGCGTGTCCGTTACCCTGCGTGTCTCTTACCTCCCAGGCCGACCGATATGAAGCGTTTCCAAGACGAACCGTCTGACTCAGGGGTCCCACCACAGGTTCCGTAGCGGGGTGGAAGTTCCACCTCCCCTCTTTGCCGCGGAATGCAAAACAAACACCTGTTTCTCTCATCCTCCACTGTGGCATAGCGGCCTTAGTCGGCTGCGGCATTCAGCAATTGGCCTTGCTCCGGGCACAGGACCCTACTTCATCAAACTACCTATTTGATCCTGCGTAACAACCACATATATGCTTGTCTGCAAAGACATTGATCGAATGGCAAACGTGACCCGCCATCGGAGGGCCTCCGCCGGCCCGGCCTCGTGCCGGTGCTCTGGCGGTCGGTTCCTCCGAACTGCGGGTTCGACTCTGATGGCCGGGAGGGACGAGGGAAACGTCGGGGGGGTCTGCTGGAGGCTCCGGGCACAGGACCCTACTTCATCAAACTACCTATTTGATCCTGCGTAACAACCACATATATGCTTGTCTGCAAAGACATTGATCGAATGGCAAACGTGACCCGCCATCGGAGGGCCTCCGCCGGCCCGGCCTCGTGCCGGTGCTCTGGCGGTCGGTTCCTCCGAACTGCGGGTTCGACTCTGATGGCCGGGAGGGACGGGGGAAACGTCGGGGGGGTCTGCTGGAGGCTCCGGGCACAGGACCCTACTTCATCAAACTACCTATTTGATCCTGCGTAACAACCACATATATGCTTGTCTGCAAAGACATTGATCGAATGGCAAACGTGACCCGCCATCGGAAGGCCTCCGCCGGCCCGGCTTCGTGCCGGTGCTCTGGCGGTCGGTTCTTCCAAACTGCGGGTTTGACTCTGCTCCTGGGAGCACATATGCTTGTCTGCAAAGAGGGACATGCCTGGTCCCGCCCAGGTGTTCTTCTACGGCTAGTGTCCAGCCAGCTGCGGTATCATCAACTTTGACCCGCCATCGGAGGGCCTCCTCCCCGGGTCCAGCTTCCGGTGCTAGGCGGTCGGTTCCTCCAAACTGTGTGATTGACTCTGCTCCTGGGAGCACATATGCTTGTCTGCAAAGAGGGACATGCCTGGTCCCGCCCAGGTGTTCTTCTACGGCTAGTGTCCAGCCAGCTGCGGTATCATCAACTTTGACCCGCCATCGGAGGGCCTCCTCCCCGGGTCCAGCTTCCGGTGCTAGGCGGTCGGTTCCTCCAAACTGTGTGATTGACTCTGCTCCTGGGAGCACATATGCTTGTCTGCAAAGAGGGACATGCCTGGTCCCGCCCAGGTGTTCTTCTACGGCTAGTGTCCAGCCAGCTGCGGTATCATCAACTTTGACCCGCCATTGGAGGGCCTCCTCCCCGGGTCCAGCTTCCGGTGCTAGGCGGTCGGTTCCTCCAAACTGTGTGATTGACTCTGCTCCTGGGAGCACATATGCTTGTCTGCAAAGAGGGACATGCCTGGTCCCGCCCAGGTGTTCTTCTACGGCTAGTGTCCAGCCAGCTGCGGTATCATCAACTTTGACCCGCCATCGGAGGGCCTCCTCCCCGGGTCCAGCTTCCGGTGCTAGGCGGTCGGTTCCTCCAAACTGTGTGATTGACTCTGCTCCTGGGAGCACATATGCTTGTCTGCAAAGAGGGACATGCCTGGTCCCGCCCAGGTGTTCTTCTACGGCTAGTGTCCAGCCAGCTGCGGTATCATCAACTTTGACCCGCCATCGGAGGGCCTCCTCCCCGGGTACAGCTTCCGGTGCTAGGCGGTCGGTTCCTCCAAACTGTGTGATTGACTCTGCTCCTGGGAGCACATATGCTTGTCTGCAAAGAGGGACATGCCTGGTCCCGCCCAGGTGTTCTTCTACGGCTAGTGTCCAGCCAGCTGCGGTATCATCAACTTTGACCCGCCATCGGAGGGCCTCCTCCCCGGGTCCAGCTTCCGGTGCTTGGCGGTCGGTTCATCCAAACTACGGGTAATCCTGGAGCGGACATAAACAAAGAATGATATTTTACAGGACATGATGGATATGTGTTTTTTCCAGGCTTTTTGGAAATAAACCAAATGTGATTTTGCAGTGCATGATATAGCTCATTTTACCCATGTGATGTTGTGCAGTACATTACTGAGCTCATTTAACGATATTGGTCTACCAGGTGAAGTGGGATGCTGCCATTTCCCAACTGGTCTCCGGAGGAATATAAGGAGAGTTGACAGGGGACTCTGCCCAGTGCTCATGAACCAAATGAGGGGTGTGTTAGAGGGGAAAGGCTCTGGCTGTTTCTGCAGCCTCTGCATCTACCTTCTCTCCCCACCCCGATACCAGCGCGTGCCTGCTGTAAAAGGCAGGTGCACGGGCTCTCACTTCCACTAACTCTGAGCCTGGCTCCCGAGCAGCACGTTCTCCCCGGCAGTCCGCCAGCAGATGAAAAACACCCACCTCTCCGCCTCTTCCGAGGGACGAGGGAACCGCGCGGGGGGGTCTGCTGGAGGTTCCTGCCGGGTGCTCCGTACTGCGTTTCACCGGGACCTGGCTCGAAAAACTCGGAACTCTGACTCCAGTGCGGTGTGGCGGTCTCGCCCTGGCCGTCCACCGTGCGCCTCCGGGTACCTGACTCCCCTGCCTCCTCCGGGGGCAGGTGCGAGGGGTTCAATGCCTCCTCCCCCCGCTGCGGCGAAAGCCGGAGCGGGACGGAGCGCCCGGAGGTACTGTTACCCCCACGTTTTGTACCCAAAACTGTCTTGTGAGTTCGTGGCAGAACCATGAAACAAAAAACAATCAATGTATCGGACCCATCGCCAGTCGCGTTGGTGCGGAGGTGGGACCATTTTAACCAGGTGGTAACCCAAGTCCTCCCCTTGGTCCGTGTTCCCTGCATTGAAGCATCGGACCCATGGTTGCAATCAGCAGTTGGCTAACGCATATAAACGGAGAAACAGAAAACCATTTAAATATAATTCATTGTGTGTGTTTTTGGAAGGATGTTGACCGAATGCCCGGTGTGCAGCCTCCGCTATCTGGCTTTGAATAAGCACCTTAAGCACAAACATGCAGTGCGGAACCTGGATGAAAGAGGCATCATTCTTAAAATGGCCAGTGGTAGAATAAATGTTCGGACCAAACCCTGTCCCATCACAGGGTGTTCGTATGCTGGGAGGAAACTACACCGTCATGTAACTCGTGACCACCCTGAGTTCTCCCGAGATGAGGCACATCAGGTCATGGCAAGGCTGAAGCATAGTGTGGCCCTGCAGTTGCTCCATGACCTCCGAGAGACTAATCCCATCATTGGAATGGCTACATCATTGGATATAGACAATGAGGAGGAATACCCGGTGCACCCTCCACCCTTCTCCCCACATACCGAGTGTGACGAAGAGGACTGCATGCAGGTGAGGCTGGACAATGTGGCATTGAGGGCTCAGAAGGATGCCCTCATTGATGAGGTGAAGACCCTGCGCTCCAGGCTAAAACAGGGTCTAAAACCCAGGAAGCAGAATGCCACTGCTGCTCTGCTTGAGGAAGACGAAGAATGTATACGATTTAAGGGCGTAGCAATCCCAAGTACCCCCGACATGAACTCAGTAGCCTCCGGCAGCAATACCCCTCTCAAGACCCCGGTGAAGACTGTCATGCGGTCCATAGAAGCCTCTGCGAGTGAGACCCCCCTCAAGTCTGTGATGCGGTCCCCAGAAGCCTCCGGAAGCAAGACCCCGGTGAAGACTGTCATGCGGTCCGACAAAGCCTCCGGTAGTGAGACCCCGGTGAACACTGTCATGCGGTCCCCAGAAGCCTCCGGAAGCAAGACCCCGGTGAAGACTGTCATGCGGTCCAACAAAGCCTCCGGTAGAGAGACCCCTCTCAAGTCTGTGATGCGGTCCCCAGAAGCCTCCGGAAGCAAGACCCCAGTGAAGACTGTCATGTGGTCCCCAGAAGCCTCCGGTAGTGAGACCCCAGTGAAGACTGTCATGCGGTCCATAGAAGCCTCTGCGAGTGAGATCCCTCTCAAGTCTGTGATGCGGTCCCCAGAAGCCTCCGGAAGCAAGACCCCGATGCAGACTGTCATGCGGTCCGTAGAAGCCTCCTGTAGTGAGACCCCTGTATGCCAGAAGACCCGTGCGTCTGTCTCCAATAAGCTGAAAGCTAATCTGGCTAAGGACTGGCCCTCTTCCCAAAATCAATGGTGCACTGGGAAGGGACTGCGGAATACCATGCGTGAAATCACGTTGCCTAAAAGCATGGAGACGTACATTCAGACATACAGAGGTCATTGTGAGGGTCTTGCACCGACAGTAAAACGGAAAGAGAATTGTATGTCCAATGTCAGCCGGATAAAGAACTTCATAGTATTCATGGCCCATGGTTTTGACCGGCTGTCAGACTGGCTGTTTCTAAAAGACACAAAGAGGGTCCGTGGCTGGAGCAAGTATATTTCAGAGTCGGGCCGGACAGTCACAACATCGCTGTTGTTCCTGAAGACTGTGAACCATTTCCTGAGGTACTTGTCTGCATCAAAGCTCCGGGGGTGCAGGCTCACCCAGTCTGATATGACCCACATCATCAGAGAGGTGAAAGCCAACATTAACGATTTGAAAAAGTCTGTCACTCTCCACCAGTTTAAGGTGAAGAGGGACAAGCTGGATCGTCTGCCGAGCCAGGCGGAGCTTCTCGCCGCCATGGCGGCCGCTGAGAAGCGCATCCCTGATCTCCTTGACCTGATGGCTAGCAATCCGACCACAATCACCCAGTACCTGCTATATGGCTATCTAACCCTCCATTGGAGCCTCCTGTATGGCCACCGTCCGGGTGTGTATGCAAACATGACCAACACGGAGGTCTTTGAGGCGGACAGAAGGGGCACTGCTGAGGGCTACATCATCCACGTGCAGGATCACAAGACTGCCAAGACATTTGGTGAAGCACAGCTGGTGCTTACAATAAAGGAGTTTAGCTGGGTCATGCGGTGGATGGGGATAAAAGAGGGCTTGTCGGGTCCTCAGAATGAATTCTTCCTTTTCACATCGGGGAAGCAGGCTTCCAAGAACCTGAACGCTCACTTGAAGAGGGCTTGGGCTGATGCTGGGCTAGAAACAGCCGTCACCTTCACCATCTTGCGCACTGCCCTGGCTGACAATATCAAGCATCACCAAGATCCAGAAAGCAGGTCGATTCTGGCTAGGTTTATGTGCCACGACGTAAGCACTGCAGACCGGTTCTACGCGAATACGCCTGGAATAAAGGAGGCATTGAAGATCCGCTCCATGTTCAGGGCGGCGGCAGCAGCTGCAGCAGCATCATCATCAGAAGGAGGTCTACCACCGTCAGCTACCTCCGAAGAGGATTCAGGGGCGGAGAGCAGCGATACCTCTTCTTCAGGACCGATTGGTACTCCTGATGAGGGGAAAGGGGCCGTGGACTCAACCTTTTTTCCCCGGTGCACTGTACAAGTTAGACGGCTAATATGGCCCCAAGGCCCCTGTTAATCATGTTGTTATTATGTTTATTTTGTATACTGTTTTTGTAAAATTGGTGTGATAATTAAATAAAAAATAAAAAAAAAACATTAGTATAACCTTGAAGGTTCCCAGGGGCAAATACAGTGCCTGTCATTTTGCAGGATATAATTTAACATGTAACCTCTCCTGGAAATGGACATACTCTGTGCATTTCCAGGAGAGGTTCCATGTTAAATTATATCCTGCAATATCCTCCAAAGAAGGGGTGGTAGTGTCATGAATAAGGCCGAATATGTATGCCGATGTGCGGACGGTAAAGCACCGCAAAATCCACCCCTTTAGGGTAACCAGGGGCATGAAGTTCTGTAGGGTGTGAACATCTGGGTTTAGTCCGAGTGAGGAGTGCTCGAGCGTGGGAGGATGTGTAAGGCAGAGGAGGGTAACAAAAGGTGTGTGCAGGAGCAGGGAGAAAAGAGAAAATAAAAAGCCTCAAAGTGTTCCACCTTCCAGCAGCAGCAGCAGCGGGCCCGCTCTGTCCGTGGTGCTGAACACCTGCCTGTCTATGTGGAGTACAAAAACAAACAAAGACAAACACCTTTAAGGTCACCAGGGGCGTGAGGTTCTGGTTCTGGCGGTGTGCATGGAGGGGTTTAGTCCGAGTGAGGAGTGCTCGAGCGTGGGAGGATGTGTAAGGCAGAGGAGGGGAACAAAAAAAAACGAATACAAATAAGTTAAAGTGTGAACCTCCAGCAGGGCAGGTGCTGCTGCTGCTGCTGCTGCTGCTGCTGCTGCTGCTGCTGCTGCTGCTGCTGTGAAGGAGGACGAATATTGATGCTTGTGTTCGGACGGTAAAGCACCGCAAAATCCACCCCCCCTTAAAGGTGACCAGGGGCATGAGATTCTGCAGGGTGTGAACATCTGGGTTTAGTCCGTGGGGGAGTGCTTAAGTCCGGGGGCCCGGGGTCTCACGGTGCACGAGGTTATGGAAGTGCAGCAGGGCAGGTGCTGCTGCTGCTGCTGCTGCTGCTGCTGCTGCTGCTGCTGCTGCTGCTGCTGCTGCTGCTGCTGCTGTGAAGGAGGACGAATATTGATGCTTGTGTTCGGACGGTAAAGCACCGCAAAATCCACCCCCCCTTAAAGGTGACCAGGGGCATGAGATTCTGCAGGGTGTGAACATCTGGGTTTAGTCCGTGGGGGAGTGCTTAAGTCCGGGGGCCCGGGGTCTCACGGTGCACGAGGTTATGGAAGTGCCACTGTTGCCGGAGGTCCTTAGTCCGTCCTTTGGGGCTCTGTCAGGGGCTACAGAGAGGTGGTTTTCCCGGTCCCTCTCCTGGAGGTATGAAATAACCTGAGCTCCATGTGAGGGAGCCGTGCTGGAGCTGCTTAGTCCGTCCTTTGGTGGTCTTTGAGGGGCTAATGAGAGGTGTTTTCCCCGGTCTATTTGATGGAAGTCTGACACGAGCAGAGTGTGCATGCTTTGAAACTAATCCACCCACACTTAGCATGCTATTTTAGGGTATAAATCGTACCTTGTCACCATGTACTGTGCTCCCTGGGACGACGCGCCCTCCTGTGGGGACACATGAGAACTGCACTCAAATCACTTTGTGCTTTTTAAACAGTTTAACATATTTTTTTCCACATTTAAAAAACGCTTTCTGCCCTGGAAATCATTTCTAATCATTATTACCGTTATGGAGGGGCTGCAGGAACACTTTCCCCGCCTTGCAAACATTTATTCCTGGTTCAAATAATCAATTTGTTCCGCCTGCTTTGCGTCAGCACCTCTGCGGCTGTCGGATTAACACAGATGAATGCACTTTTAACACTCACGCAGCCAGAATTCCTGCTCTTTTCCTGGGTTACAAAGTGAGGTGACGCAGCCTGTCCTCTGAGTCTCCCCGCCTCTCATAGACTTATTTCTGGGTAAAAAAAGCCATGTGCTCCGCCCCCTGGATCTCTGCATGTGTGTGTGTGCCTGTGAGTCTGTGGCTACTGTCCACATGCCCGCATTAGGAGGCACTATTTTCGGATACATTTTCTCATTTTCACCACTTTTCATGTTTTTATTATGTATATTGTTATATTATTATTATTATTATTATTGTATATATGTATACTGTGTATACTGTTTTTGTAAAAATCATGTGATTATTAAATAAATAATAAAACATGAATATAACCTTGAAGTTTCCCAGGGGCAAATACAGTGCCAGGTGTCAGACTATTTAAACAATGTTTACCCAGGATTCCGACACCTTCCCTGGCTTGTAAAATGCGGTGATGCGCCCTGGAGGTATCAGAGTATTTTAAACAACTTTTCCCCGCCTTTCAAACACTTTTTCCTGGCTTATAGCCTGTCATTTTGCAGGATATAATTTAACATGGAACCTCTCCCAGGGGCAAATACAGTGCCAGGTGTCAGACTATTTAAACAATGTTTACCCAGGATTCCGACACCTTCCCTGGCTTGTAAAATGCGGTGATGCGCCCTGGAGGTATCAGAGTATTTTAAACAACTTTTCCCCGCCTTTCAAACACTTTTTCCTGGCTTATAGCCTGTCATTTTGCAGGATATAATTTAACATGGAACCTCTCCCAGGGGCAAATACAGTGCCAGGTGTCAGACTATTTAAACAATGTTTACCCAGGATTCCGACACCTTCCCTGGCTTGTAAAATGCGGTGATGCGCCCTGGAGGTATCAGAGTATTTTAAACAACTTTTCCCCGCCTTTCAAACACTTTTTCCTGGCTTATAGCCTGTCATTTTGCAGGATATAATTTAACATGGAACCTCTCCTGGAAATGGACATACTCTGCGCATTTCCAGGAGAGGTTCCATGTTAAATTATATCCTGCAAAATGACAGGCAACAACTCTCTTCCAGACGTTTAAAAACACTTTTCCGACTATTTTAAACAACTTTTCCCCGCCTTTCAAACACTTTTTCCTGGCTTATAGCCTGTCATTTTGCAGGATATAATTTAACATGGAACCTCTCCTGGAAATGGACATCTTCTGTGCATTTCCAGGAGAGGTTACATGTTAAATGATATCCTGCAAAATGACAGGCTACAACTCTCTTCCAGACGTTTAAAAACACTTTCCCCGACCATTTAAACATTATTTATGGCTTGTAAAGTGCGGTGATGAGCCCTGACAGTATCAGACTATTTAAAGGGTTACCAGGAGCATGAGAATATCCTCCACAGAAGGGGTGGTGGTGCCGTGAATAAGGCCGAATATGGATACCGATGTGCCGACGGTAAAGCACCGCAAAATCCACCCCCTTTAGGTTAACCAGGGGCATGGAGTTCTGTAGGGTGTGAACATCTGGGTTTAGTCCGTGGGGGAGTGCTTAAGTCCGGGAGTCCGGGGACTCACGGTGTGCAAGGTTATGGAGGTGCCCATGTCAGGGACACATGCTGGAGGTCTGTGGTCCGTCCTTTGGGGGTCTTGGAGGGGCCACAGAGAGGAGATTTCCCCGGTCTCTGTCCTGGATGAGTGAAATAAACAGAGTCTCCATGTCAGGGACACATGCTGGAGGTCTCTCTCCCGAGAGTGGACGTCCATTGCCTGTAAATTGGTCTAACATTAGGTCTGTCACTTTGGCTAACCGCACCACTGTCTGTCGTCTCCCGCAAGTGGACATCCATTGTCACTTTGGCTAACCGCACCACTGTCTGTCGTCTCCCACAAGTGGACATCCATTGCACCTAAATAGGGTCAGGGACAGGCAGGGTCAAAACCAGGAAATCCAGCAGTCAGGCAAACAAATCCAATAAAGGGTGTTAGCAGATTTAGACTTATACCTTTTGTCTCTCTGCAGCAGAAAGGTTAATATTCTCAGCAGTTCAAGTTTAGCCATTCATCACGGCGTTATTTATTAGATGCACACAGGTCAAGAGACTTAAGGACAGAGAGAAAAGGGGCGTGACTCCAACGGTCTTATACCCCAGGTAGTGACATCACAATCATGTCCTACAGCGCTATCCAATGAACACAGTGTTATGTATGTGTCAAATTAGGTGTGACTGTGCCTTTAAGAAGGCACCGGGAGTTTGGGGATGTGTGAACCGGACACAGTTAGTTGTTGTTGTGTTGTCATGGCAGCGTGTGGAATAATGTGTACAATAAACGGTCAACCTAAATGTCGTAGTCCATAGTCCAATATATACAACATTGGCGACGAGGATTATGGATTCTCTACTCTCACCTCTCTCCCCGTTCCTCGCACTGCCGGGCGAACTGCCGATTCCGTGGGTTCGCTGGCTTGAGTCCTTCGAAACGTTCATAGTAGCCGCGGGGCTAGCTGAAGCAAATGACGACAGGAGGAAAGCCCTGCTGATACACTCACTGGGCAGCGAGGGATAGCGGATTTTTCGGACTCTCGGACTCGCAACGAAATATGCGGACTGTGTTACACTGCTCATTGGACACTTTGCTGCTCCACAAAATGTTATGCTCCGGCGGATTGTCCGGCGGCAACGGGCGGGTGAGTCCGTCCACCATTACGTGGCTGATCTGAGGGGACTAGCCACCGTCTGTAAATCCGGGGCGCTGGAGGATGAACTAATACGGGATCAGCTGGCTGAGCACACTAACAGCTCAACGCTCAGAGAAAAGTTGCTAATGATGACAGACAAGCTCACTTTAACAAGAGCAGTGGAGGTAGCTTTCCAGCTTGAGTCAGCAGCAGCCTTAGCATCACAGCTAGCTCCCTCCTCCAGTTCTTTTCGCCACAGACCCAGACTACTAACTCAAATGGTGGCGCTACCCATGGAGCCTCCCGGGGAGGATTTCCCTGAGGACAACTTTGATGTGAACTTTGCAGCACGCCAGGGTACGGCAGCACACCGGGCCTGTGGTAATTGTGGCTCATCATCGCACCAGAGTCAAGCTCCAAACTGCCCTGCCAAGGGACAGAGGTGTCATCGCTGTGGCAGACAGAACCATTTGGCACGGGTCTGTCGCTCTGTTCCTGCAACCGACAGCCCACCTCCACGTACGCCTGGGCCGCGCACTGACGACCATCCACTCAGTGGGCGCCATCTCCCGACTGCTAAAGTGCTGCACGGTGGAGCTGGATGGGGTCTGCCTCCCGTTGCTGCTGGATACAGGGGCCTCCAAGTCGCTCCTGAATGTTTCCATGGTCCGGCGTCTCTTTCCGCTCTGAACACTCACCGCTGACGCCGAGGATCTGTACGGGTATGGAAACTCTAAAATTGGAATTGCGGGCACAATTACCTTTGCTGTGCATTATGGGACTATGGCTCTCCCCGCATTTACCTTTCAAGTGTCTCACCAGGGGGCCAACCTCATGGGTTTTGATTTGTTTTGTGAGTTGGGTTTCACCCTTGTGGACAATTCTGGGGCCGCCATCTTGTCTGTTGGCTCGCCTTGGCATCAGCGCTGGCCTGCTCTGGCCTGCTCTGTTCAGTGGTCAAAGCCTCACCGCCTTTGACCACCAGCCCCTCCTCAAGCCTGAGGTACACCCCGTGATTCAGCCCATACGCCGCCTGCCTCTCGCCGTGTGCGACAACGTCACCGCAGAGCTGCAAAAACTCTTGGACGCGGGCATCATCGAAGTCAGGGGGCCTGCGCCCGTGCATCGACCTCAGGCCGGTGAACAAGGCCGTGATACCTGACAGGTATCCGCTGCCCACAGTGGAGGAGCTAGCCGCACAATTCTACGGCTCTTCACGAAACTAGACCTTCGCCAAGGCTACCTGCAGGTTCCGCTTCACAGCCGCAGCCTTACAGCTTTCGTGACTCATGTCGGACTGTTTCGCTACACCCGCATGCCCTTCGGCCTCAGCTCGGCCCCCAGCTGTTTTCAAAAAATTATGACAACCATCTTCGCCGGCATCCCGGCGTGGTCGTCTTCCTGGACGACATAGTGGTTCATGGTGCAACACCAGCCGTTCATGGCGAACGCCTGGCGAGGGACGTCCTCGCCAGTCACAATCAACCTCAAACTCAATGGGAAAAAGTGCACCTTCGCCGTTCCAGCCATCGAGTTTGTGGGGTTCCGCCTGACCGCCGAAGGCCTCAGCCCGCTACACTCCAACGTAGAGGCGGTGCTGTGCCTGCCTGAGCCTTCCCGTCCAGCTCAGATTTCTTCGTTTCTGGGGATGACGGCCTACTACCTGCGTTTCCTTCCTCAGTACTCCTCGACCACCTCCCCACTACGCAAACTCCTGAAACAGGACGCGGTCTGGGAGTGGACCCCGGCCTGCTCTGCCGCTATTCGCCAACTCAAGACGCAGCTCACCTCAACGCCGGTGCTCGCATTCTTTGACCTGGCGAGCCCCACGTTCGTGACCTGTGACGCGTCCAATACGGCAATAGGGGTGGTGCTGTCTCAGATCCAGGGGGGCACAGAACGCTC
This sequence comes from Notothenia rossii, assembly GCF_949606895.1. Classification (NCBI taxonomy): domain Eukaryota; kingdom Metazoa; phylum Chordata; class Actinopteri; order Perciformes; family Nototheniidae; genus Notothenia; species Notothenia rossii. Next base: position 41,041,613 of record NC_136903.1, read on the forward strand.
GTTGGCGTTCGCCTCTCGGTCCCTCCACTCGGCCGAACAGAAATACTCGGTGGGGGAGCGGGAGGCGCTGGCCTGCATCTGGGCGTGCGAGCGGTGGCACATGTACGTGTATGAGCGACATTTTACGTTGCGTACTGACCATCAGGCTCTCACAGCCCTGCTTGCTACATCGGGGTCGGGGCACAAACCGCTGAGAATATACACCTGGTCAGAGAGACTCCTGCCGTATGACTTCACCACAGTGTTTACTCCCGGCAAGGAGAATGTGGTGGCTGACCTGCTCTCCCGCGCCACACCCACCCCAGCGCCCAGCGCGGGCCCGGACGCAACAGAGTCAGAGCTCATACTCATGCTCCACGATCCGCTTCAGTCCGTGGTTTCCCATGAGGACCTTTGGCTCGCATCGGAGGAGGACCCCACGCTCTCCCGGCTCCGCACTTACATCTGGGAGGGATGGCCTGCGAAGTTCCCGGAGGAGCTGGCGTCTTTTCATCGGGTCAAGGACGAACTGACCTGCTGGAACGCTGTCTGCGTGGCCCGGGGCCTCCTCACATTCGTTCCCATCGACCTCAGGGCACGCATATTGGCTATGGCGAAGGAGGGGCACCTGGGTATCGTGGAGGGGAAACAGCGCTGCAAGGATTTGGTGTGATGGCCGGACATAGATCGAGATATAGAGACAATGGTGAAGGAGTGCACGGCCTGCCTGGTCCGTGGCAAAACTGGCCCGCCACCCCCACCGCCCCTGCAGCCCTTGAGAGCACATGCAGTTGGACATCTGTGGGGAGCTCCATGGCGTCCCGCACCACCAACGCTTCCTCCTGATGGCCTACGACCTCCATTCGAAATGGCCAGAGGTGGTCGCCACAGGGTCCGTAACGGTTCGGGTGGTCACAGATTTCCTCTCCTCTCTGTTTGCTCGGTGGGGCAGTCCTAACGCCATCACTACAGATAACGGCCCACAGTTTGTCTCAGCTGAGTTCGCCACCTTTGTGGAAGAGAGGGGGATTGAACACATCCGTACAGCTTTCTACCACCCGCAAGCAAATGGGGGGGTAGAAAGGTTCAACCAACCCTAAAGAACGGGATCAGAGCACACCTGGCAGATGATCTTCCGTTCTCAGTCGCGCTGCTCCGCACCCTGCTTCACTACCGAGCGACGCAGCATTCAACTACAGGCAGCTCCCCAGCCCTCTTGATGATGGGCCGTGAGCTACAGCTCCCTTTGGATCGGCTATGGGCCCCGGCGGCCGTCACGCCAACAGCCGCAACCTGCCAGAGCGCCAGGGTCGCAGAGGCTCAGCGTCGCATGAAGCAGTGGTTCGACAAGAGATGGAGGGTGAAAGTGCCTCCCTTCACAGTGGGGGACTGGGTCAGGATTCACCGGCCTAACCTGGACCACAAGCTGCTATCTTTCTGGACGGCGCCGATGAAGGTCACCGCTCAACTGGGATCAGCCACCTTTCGTCTGGCCGACGGATCACGGTGGCATGCAAGCCGGCTTCGGAAGGTGGCACCGCCCACCATCGTGGACCGAGGGTCCAGGGAGGACGGGGACTTTGCTTTTCCTGAGGAGCAGTTGCAGGGTCCAGCCGGGTTCCCACCTGAGCCGGTTGAGCCAGTGGTTCGTCCTGAAAGCTCATCCGGCCCGTGTCCGGGTCAGACCAAGATACTTGGAGGCAGTGGCGGCCGGCCCATAGGGGCGCTAGGGGCACCGCCCCCCTCTTCCCACATGTTTGATTGTCATTAAAAAAAATATATATATATATATTTCCAAAAAATATGTATTTTTTATTTTTATATATATTTTTAAAGAACAAGGTAATTATTATATAGTTGGTATCAGTAAAATGTATAATCTACAATAAAATGTTTTTAAAATTGTTTTACGATGTCTAAAGTTACTGATAAGTCACATGTTTCCTGGCTGGCCACAGCGTGTATCATTACCCTCTCTCGTCCGGGCGGTAGAAAGGAGCCCTCAGCCAGAGCAGCAGCAGCCAACAAGCTGACTGTTGCTATCTGTAAACTATGCCGCCGAAACATAATTTCAGCCAATCAGCGTTGTCAGATCTGATTCTCAAAGGGCGCCCTTTCAGCGCCCTGGCCTGTGTGTCTGTGAGTTGTTTGGACTCGTATCCAAGGTGACGCTACAGTAGTTGTCTGCAGGTGTAGACTCCGGTGCTAGTGGATCGCCGGAGCTGTAGATTAACATTTACATGCTTATTGTAGTTGTAAGGGCAATGCCTGTGGCACCATGGAGCATATGTGTGGGCTGGACCTCTATTTTACAGGAAAGGAGTGATCAGAGGGTCGAGTTGTTGATTCTTGTTCAGTTTTCTTCTTCCTCACCCTCTCAGACTTTGAGTTGCGCGCGCTGCTAAAGAGACGCGCTACCATGGAAACCAAACAATGGTGGAGCTGTATTAAAGTCCGAGTGGAAACAGTCGTGAGTAAATCAGATTTTGTCAGAAATCGGGAGAAATGCAGGAGTCTCCCGCGAAAATTGGGAGGGTTTGCAAGTATCACACACACACACACACACACACACACACACGCACACACTGTTAGTATTTAGTCTCCCGATTTTAAATGCCCTCGTATGGTTTTGTCACCATTTCCATAGCCCCATCAAAAATATTTTCCACCAGCTGCCACTGCTTGGAGGGCTATATTGTGAACTTGTGACTCTCAGGGGTAATGTTCAGAGCATAGTCTGTTGCGTGGCAGAATAATCCACATGGCTATGCTGATGACTGGCAGTCTACCCAGTTCATTTAGAGTAGATAGTTAAAAGTTAATTGGGTTCCTTGTGGGAGGGGGTGGGTGTGTAAGGGAAACTTCTGCAGCAATGGAGAGTCAGGACTCAGAGAGACACGAGGAGAGTTGGAGCTTTGATGTCAAACAATGATAGTTTATTAATGCTTAATAGCAAAAACATCTACTTTAAAGGTGACCTATCTTGCAAAATGCACTTTTTTACGTCTTTTATACATGAATATGTGTCCCCGGTGTTCCAGGGAACTCACCAATTGTCAGAAAACAAAACCCTCTCTTTTTTCCTCCATACCCAAATCTCTTAAAAAGGGGCTGCAACGGATCTGATACAGACTGATCCAGATTTGAACACTTCTATGACGTCACAGAAGTGGAGCTACGGCTATTGGGCCAACTCCACCAATCAGGAGGAGACAGCCACGGACATTGCCGTTCTAAAGCGCTGGAGACGCTGTAGTTCATATGCCAGGCCTGTAGATGCAGCTGTTCTCACAGAATCAGCCCATGCAAAGACAGTGTTTAATTGAGCAAAATGAGGAATGGCTAAAATGCATGATCTGTTTGGTATTTTGAAAAACAAAAAGTATAAATATGCCTTATATGGTTATGGTCCTACACTATATTATTCAAATATAGCAAGATAGGTCCACTTTCAAATAATGTGTTTTAACATTTAACCATTAGTTGATCTCACTTATCAAACGATAAAATCAAAACCAGCTTGCAGTTTAAAGATTTATTTTAAGGCAATCACTAGTCAATCCAGCTAAGGTATACACTTCATAGTTGTGATTTGATCAATCTGGAATCTGCAAAATTGCAGTGTCTTCAATTTTAGAATTACTTTACGTTTACTTCATTACATATTAAATCAAAAGACTATGGAATGATAACATAATTACATTACTTCAACTATCAATCATTATGTCATTTCAAAATCTGAAGGGAAAAATCAAACAATTCTCAAAATGTTTCACAATCTGAAAAGGAAAAGTTAGGCAAATCATTGTAGGTCTGTCTGTGCATGGGTAATACATTGAAGAGTAGTGTTGTTAAGCCTGATTGCTGGACAATTAAGGATATTAACATTATCTGTTATAATATTAGAAATATCTTATTATTCAATACCTTATAATCTGAAAATATCAATTCATTTATTTTGTTTAGTGTGAAAGTGTAAGCTGATCTGACACAATATATTAATCACCACTATTTAACACATGTCTGGTCATTGGAAATATAAAAACAATCATTAATTGTACATCTGTAAACATCTGGTCATTCAATTCAAATGTTATCTTTGTACGAGAGCTGGAAGAACATGATCTCCTGACTCGTTCTCCTCCTCTCTTTATGAGACAGAGTGTCAACCCCCCCATAAAAAGCTCTGCTTTTGTGTGGCTCATTCAGTGAGCACTGGATGATCCCCCCCAGTGAAACGGAGGCTCATCTGCCTGCATTCCTTCTGCTATCTGCTTGAGAGCAGTGCAACTGCGTATTCCTAGTGGCGCATCCAGGTGCCCCCCCCCCCGTGATGGGAGAGGTTAGGAAGACATCAAACTCCTCCAAGAAACATGGAACCTTGTATTATAGAAGCCTCTGAAACCCTCGCTCGTCCTGGGTTGTCTGCTTGAGCCCGCCGAGCAGAAAGGTGAAGGGAAGCATCCCATCTTATCAGAAAGGTGAAGAGTAGGATCCTCTCATCTTGAATGACCTTGTGCTTCCTTGCACGTGGCTGGGGGGTGCTCTCTGCACCCGGAGAGTGTGACCCTCTCTCTCTGACCCTTGGCCTTGAGAGCTGTCCTAGTTATCGGCACAACACTTGATAGGGATGTTTTCCTGAGTGAAGACAACTCAAAGTAATGGATTAGCACATTATCATTTAATTACAATAATAGGATAGGCCCCTCAGAATTATTTGGGAGCCTTCCTGACACATGCACATGCATAAATTGAAGGTTTGTGTTAGTCATTTAACATGCAAGAATCATATACTCATCAGTCCAAAGCAGAGAAATGTTATTGTAGGTTAAAGGTGAGCTAGTCCCTGTGGATTAAACCCCTTCTCAATGATTCTAAATGTTATATTAATTCACCATTTACCAATTGATAAAAGATTAGTTTATCAGAAATACATTTCTTCTTCCATAAAACATAGGTTTGAGAAACAAATGTTCCAATATGAAATCAATTACTCAATATAATTGACTCTCACCTCCCTTTTCTTACATATGTCACATATGTAATAATAATTTAGGAGTCTATTCCTCATCTCTCTCTTGTCTCACTTTCCCATCTGTCTCTCTCTCCCTTATCTCTCTCATCCTCATCTCCCTCTGTCCTCACTTCCCCATCTCCGTCTTCTCTCACTTCCCCATCTCTCTCTCGTCACACTTTCTCATCTGTGTCTTTCCTCTCTTCCACATCCCACATATGTCACGTATGAAGCAATAACTTAGGAGTCTATTTAAGCATGGTATAGTTTACAATCGATCAACCGAGAAGATTCAGTATCACCTGTGTGCAGCTTACAAAACAACAATTGTGAGAAACAGATATTATGCAGGAAATGTATACCTTTGTTAAAGAACAAAGCATATCGGATTTGGGAGGAAAAGCTTCATCCCCCCTTAACATCTGAGTAACTACTGAAGGCATAGCATGAATGCTAGTGGGTGTCTGAGGGTGCCATTACTGAGAAATGTCAAACAAACTCAAAACCTTACATTTGAAAATAGGTTTGCAGTCCTCCAATTAAGGTGACGTTATAATTGGAAACAATAAAAACGAATTGTTTTGATGTAGAATCTATACATTGAATTGTTAGAGTAGGCTGATTTTCGTGCAGCCTTTAGTTTGACCAGGTGGAAACACTGTCCATATCATGTGAATACATGCAGAATTAGACAGTAAGAGGCCCCTGACATTAGGCCTATACTAAAAATAGTAGGGGCTTCTAACAGCTTGCCAACTTACAGGCATCCTCTGCATAGCAGTATGAATAGCCTTAAAAAAACAACCCACTCTGCGGTAACGAGAGTCATGTATCTGACCCAAATGCCCTAAGTGAAGCCGTTAGTCTCATCTGACTGACCCAAGGGTTGGTGCTGGTGTGACAGGGAGGCTTCCAAGTGTTCAAAGCAGATGTCCAGCTTTCAGTTCATGGCTTGGTGAGGGGGAGCAGACCCATGTGAGACAGTATCAACGGCTGTAATGTTCAGTTTGAGGAGTGTCATTCTCTCTGGGAGCAGGAAATGGTGTCCATTCTCGGACCAGACCATTAATGTCATTGCATGTAGAGCAGCCATAGCATCTCTGTGACTGCACTCAGCCGGACTGTAGCAGGGTAGAACTGGGTGACTGTTAGTGAAGCTGTCCAAGGCCATAGACAAAATGGAACCACGTACTAACAAAAGGGACACAAGGTCATCAATGTCTCTCTTTACCTTTGGCCTAATTGTAAAACAAATTAGTGTGAAAAATGTGGAACACTAATCCATCATCATGTGAAATTTGGAGTTAATTTAAATAATTACTTATGGGTTGAAGTCAAATTAACATTAGAACTAAAGTCAGTCAAAATTGGACTTGCACGGATCAGAATCTAAGCAATACACAATTTTCCCAGCTCTGTAATGAAAAGGACAACAAGCTTAGGTACATTACAGGAGTGTTAAAACACCCAAACATGCACACGTATCTTATTCTAGTAGAGATTAGAGGACAGGTCTAATGTTGTGAACAAATTATCAAGTCAAAGCTTCAGTATTTTATCTTATGTACCATATTTGAATTAATAATTACTAATAACTCTAAAGAAGGCAACAATTTACAATGTGGATAAGGCGAATACACATCCAAAGTGTGTGTGTGTGTGTGTGTGTGTGTGTGTGTGTGTGTGTGTGTGTGTGTGTGTGTGTGTGTGTGTGTGTGTGTGTGTGTGTGTGTGTGTGTGTGTGTGTGTGTGTGTGAGATTGCAACATTATACTTCTTAAAACATTTTTTTTTCAATTCATTTAACACATTTATTATCAGGGATGCATACAATAAAAACCTCAACAAATATATTGATCCTGGCTTAACCAGCGACCTTTACTCAGTTGTTCATAAGCTCGGTTTCAGAAAACCTGTCAGTATAGTTTAACTACTATTAGAATTCTAGTAATGTCTATAGACCAATTGGTAGATACTAGAAATAATTTGAAACAGTTTAATAAAGAATGTTAAACTATATTTAAAACTGTAATTGAACAACTTAAGTTATATTAATTATCTGAATCCAGTGGCCAGTTGGAATAGATAATCAACAAAGTTTCCATTTTGCAGCAACAGCGCAAAAGGTTTCAATAATAATTAGTATTATGTCTGAGTCTAGTTCTGTCTTATCTGCTTTGTTTCGGAATGTGTTCAATACATTACTTTTTTTTAATTCATTATTACCATACAATACATAGATTAAGAATAAATGAAACCAATAATACAACATTGACCTAATTGAGCAGACAGATTTTTTTTGCAACCCTGATCTTCTCAGGCAGGTATTTACGACCAGCAGTAATACCTCTGATGGTCTAAGGGTGTAAAACGGGGCATAGTGATCTCTGGGCCCATAGATCTCGGCCTCCGTTACGGGTAATATAGCACTAAAAACATTGCACAGGAAGCAGGGGAATATATGTAATTTATGTAACTAGTTTGTCTGTCTTTGTTTCCTGGTTTTATTCTGAAAAGTGTTCCCCTTTCCCCATGTCTGTTGCTGATTGTGTGCACCTGGTGCCCTGTGTTGTCTCCTCCCCCCTCACCTGTGTCTTGTTGGTTGATTAGAGTGTGTTTGCGATCCTGGTGGCTGGTGACTGTGCTCACGGAAACAACAGCAGGATTGAGGCTATGTGTCATTGTGTTGATCATTTAATAAATGCCCACACCGGGTTATATTTGGGACGCTCTGCCTCTGCCTCCTTGCTTGGTCGGGCCGCTCAATTATCAGCTTCACACAAGGTAACAAAGATATCTTAACATACCAGCAATACAATTTAAAATGTATTGTTAAAGCAATATCATCTTATTTTCTTCTTACACCTACTGTACAGCGCACACCCTGAACAGTGTGCTTCTTGTTTACATTTTCCTCTCAACACTCAGATGCAGGACATAAAAACACTCTTTTGCTATTTATTTTCATTTTGCAGCACATTTATACTATAACATATAATTTTGCTTTACATCTTTACATTATTTATTTTTCTCAAGTCATTTACTTTTGGTGAGATAACTAAAGTTTAGTTCATTTTACCCTGGCTATGGACTGATTCATTATTAGTTGTTACAAAGCATACACAAGACGGCGGGAAGACAAACCAATATAGACCCCCATACAAACAATTAGACAAACAAACATGAACTCACAATAAACACCAGCGCGACAGCAAAGTTCATCCAGCTCAATAGTCCGAATTAAGAGGTTTCAGAGGGGGTAGGGAATTATAGATGGGGCGCCTTGACTCGCGCGTCCACCCTTGTATACAAGTGCTAAGATCGTGCCTGAAGACCGTACAAAAGCAACCCATAAGAAATGTTACCATAGTACCATGGTATATTTACCATGGTACATGTACCATGGTATTTTTGACAGATTGTACGATGGTACAAACCATGGTATGTACCATGGTACATTACTATACCATGGTACTATAAAATATACCATGGTACTATCTGTCAAAAAATACTGTGGTACATGTACCGTGGTAAATATACCATGGTACTATGGTACGAGTACTATGGTAACATTTCATATGGCTGTTGGAGGGCTTGATAACCCACTAACCCTGGCACCATAACAATTACCATGGTAAATACATATGTTCTTGTATTTGTGTCACACCTGTACCAAACTGTAGATACTGTAGAATGTACAATGGTAGGCTATATCAAATAAAAATAATGGACTGAGGCAAATACAAATAATACATGGACTCAACATGTATTTACATGTATTAACATTTTTTATTTATACTACCGAACATACAATATTGCATGAAAAAACATAATGGCCTAACGTGGCCAAACAAATTGATTTTTTAAAAATGTTTTCCTTTTGAGGATCTTCGCCGAATTGGAGAGTTTCTGGCGTATGTAGCCCTTGATCTCCGTCTCTGTCTTCTCTTTGAAGACAGATTTAACTTCACCTAAAGAGAGAAAGAAATAAAGAAAAGGGGAATTAACAGATGAAGAGACAAATTACAAAAACAGACAGACATTCAGGTAGACAGCAGGGATGCAAACTCATCAGGTATGAAAAAGGTGACAAGGATCCAAGCCCCCCGACCACCCCACCCCACGGAAAATCGGCTTTAAATTTAGGAATAACAGATGATTTTAGCAGTCAGAACAACTAAAGCAGCAGTGTTAATAATAACAGAAACGCTAAAGAGTCACATCTAATAGAAATATATAAAAGCATTTATTTTAATTGTGTAGCAGTCAGTTTATAATTTTAGCAGCACTGTTGAGCATTTTGAAAATGTATTTTCATGCCTCTGTGCAAGGCTTAGTCTTTCTATCTGTATAGTGTTGGAGATTTGGAGGATGTTTAAAACCAACCTCGTCTCCGCGTGTCGTTTGATAAGCTGGGTAAATTCGTAAAAAGGAAGGGATTAAGAAACACCAGAATGCAAGTGAAACAATAATCTTGTTTTAATGATACAAGGTAACAATACAAATACAAAGGAATCACGAAGCACTCTGCAGAGTACTCCGGGCTCAGGTTCTACCACGTCTGAGACAGGTCTCAGGAACGGCCGGTCAAAAACAAGAGCGCGAACCAAAGGAAAACACAGGCTTTCATACTAAAACACAGGAGGAGGTGTGTGCGTGCTTTCCCCCAGAGGTCATCTTATTGGGAGAGACCAACACATGGCCTGTCGCACCCAATCAGTGCGACACAGCAGAAGAAACCCGGAAACAAAAAGTCTCTTTCAGTTTGACGAAGACCAGACACCTTTTGGTGTCTGGTACGAACCTGCTCTAAACAACAAGTTTCCTTATCTTATTTCACATCTTGTAGCCAGCACACACACATCCCCTTTATGGCCCTTTGTCCCTGAGTCCATCTTCCCCCCTCAGGTTACCACACACAAGTTAAAAGTATGTTTTAAGATATATTTTTTATAGTTGGCTAAATATACGTAATACATGTAAATCACTTTCATATCAATAATAATGAGGAACACATTACCTATGCTCTTAAGCAGTATTAGAGATGCTTTTCAAATAGTCAAACTTCACACAGGCCTAATATAGAGAACACACTCATTTGTCCTACAGCCCCTCCCGCCATTTGAGCTATTGTTCACATCTTTACTTCAAATAAAAGGTTTCACATTGTATATTTCCAGTTTCCTTTACACATACTGTTATTATTAATACAAAGTAATTAACCACACACATCTATTGAAAACAAGTAGATTTCCCTTATTATATGCTGAAAATCTTAGGAAGAATGTCCCCTCCCCCAGCTCTCTCGTCCCTGTCATAAAAGCTGCTTCCATTTCATATAGAGTAATAAAACATGTTTAAGCTAATTTCTCCACAATGTTTGTAGCCATTTAGTACCCACACATGAAAGAATAAAAACAGAGGTATAGTTGAACAGTAATCATGCAGCACATATATTTACTGCAATGAAAACACACACATTTGCCCTAAGCATGTGTAACGCACCCTCTTCTTTTATGAGGGAAACATTCCAGAGTTTTGGAGCTATCCCCAAATTAGGATGTCCCCTGCTTGCATCCCTCTCTAAACACAAAGACTTCACCTCAATATATTGGGGAGGGAAAATATACTTTGTCCCTTCAAATTTAACACACATGAATATATATAAGGTGACATTAAAATGAATATACCAGATTTAATTTTCCTGCCATAACACGTTACTTTAATACTTCAAATAATTCAAATAATCCTTCAATAGCCACTGGTGTAAAGTAACTAAGTTCATAAACTCAACAAGTACTATACTTGGGCACAATTTTGAGATACTTGTACTTTACTTAAGTATTTCAATGTTTTGCTACTTTGTACTTCTACTCCTATACAATTCAGAGGTAAATGGTGTACTTTTACTACATGCATTTAATACCTTTAGTTACTTTACAGATGTGGATGAATGATTTGAAATATAATCAAGTGTTAAATCAGACTTTAGTTCCACCTGGAGTAAATCCACAAGCTACCCTGCAGTATACAAAGTCATTCAAACTAGCTGCACCTTTAGCAGCTTTGAGAACACTTTCATGATCAATCATTATAAAACATATCATATCTATTATTCTGAAATGAACCAATCTGCACAATGACTACTTTTACTGTCGCTACTTTCACTATATTTTGATGATAATACTTTTTTACTTTTACTTGAGGAACATTTTGAATGCAGGACTTTTACTGTAACAGAGTATTCTGACACTCTGGTACTTCTACTTTTAGTCAAGTACAAGATCTGAGTACTTTTACTTTTACTCAAGAACAAGATCTGAGTACTTCTACTTTTACTCAAGAACAAGATCTGAGTACTTTTACTCAAGTACAAGACCTGAGTACTTCTACTTTTACTCAAGAACAAGATCTGAGTACTTCTACTTTTACTACAAGATCTGAGTACTTCTACTTTTACTCAAGTACAAGATCTGAGTACTTCTACTTTTACTACAAGTTCTGAGTACTTCTACTTTTACTCAAGCACAGTTAAATCAACATACCTTCAATGATGCTCAAAGCATTCCTGAGGGAATAATTCTCCCTCTCCAGTGCAGCAACCCTTTCCTCCAACGTCCTCTGGTAACTATTTGTGTTCACCTCTTGGGTCTATCAAAAAGCACACCATTATAAAAAAGAAGGTTAGGTTTAAAAGCCAGTGTGGAAAGTTGGTTCTAAATAAATTTACTTGTGTTTTGAGGATTTAGCAGCCAGGTATGTATTGCACAGTTTAGGTACATTTAGGTCACTGCACTTTGGACTAAGTATAAAACAGATACATACCTTCTGAAGATCCTTATATTTTTGGATAATGTATGTGGATGACGATGACTCCGGCCTTGGTTTTTTTGCTTGGTCTCTCCTGAGAACAGACAACAACATATATAAATATTAGTTTTTGTGTGTGGTTGTGTGTGTATCTTCATAAAGTGGTGATGTTTCGATTTTGAATAACTCACCTCTGACTGTTCCACGTCGTCGTCGTCCTCCAGAAAAGGCCTCCTTTTCTTTGCCCTCTTGCCTTTTCCCATCGGCCCGGATTGTTCCAAAGGTTCTTTACCTTCAACCAGCCGGTTCCTCATCTTGAGGAGTGCACCTTTGTCATCTATTGGAAGCAACAAAGATATTCAGCCTATTACTTTGTACAATCCATATATATATACAGGACTGTCTCAGAAAATTAGAATATTGTGATAAAGTTCTTTATTTTCTGTAATGCAATTAAAAAAACAAAAATGTCATACATTCTTGATTCATTACAAATCAACTGAAATATTGCAAGCCTTTTATTATTTTAATATTGCTGATTATGGCATACAGCTTAAGAAAACTCAAATATCCTATCTCTAAATATTAGAATATCATGAAAAAGTATACTAGTAGGGTGTTCAACGAATCACTTGAATCGTCTAATTAACTCGAAACACCTGCAAGGGTTTCCTGAGCCTTGAAAAACACTCAGCTTGGTTCAGTAAACTAAATCACAAGTATGGGGAAGACTGCTGATCTGACTGCTGTCCAGAGGACCGTCATTGACACCCTCCATCAGGAGGGTAAGACACAAAAAGAAATTTCTCAAAGAGCAAGCTGTTCACAGAGTGCAGTTTCAAAGCACATCCACAAAAAGTCTGTTGGAAGGGGGAAATGTGGCAGGAAACGCTGCACAACCAAGAGAGATGACCGCAGCCTTAACAGCATTGTGAAGAAGAGTCGCTTCCAGAATTTGGGGGAGCTTCAAAGACAGTGGACTGAAGCTGGAGTCCAGGTATCAAAAGTCACTGTTCACAGACGTGTCCGGGAAATGGGCTACAATAGCCGTATTCCCATGGTCAAGCCACTTCTGAACTCAAGACAACGGAAGAGGCGTCTGACTTGGCCTAAGGAAAAGAAGCACTGGACAGTTGCACAGTGGTCCAAAGTCCTCTTTTCAGACGAAAGCAAGTTTTGTATTTCATTTGGAAGTCAAGGCGCCAGAGTCTGGAGAAAGGCTGGAGAGGAGCAAAATCCAAGTTGCTTGAAATCCAGTGTGAAGTTCCCACAGTCAGCGATGGTTTGGGGAGCCATGTCAGCTGCTGGTGTTGGTCCACTGTGTTTCATCAAGCCCAGAGTAAATGCAGCTGTGTACCAAGAGATTTTAGAGCACTACATGCTTCCGTCTGCTGAAAAGCTCTATGGAGATGAGGAATTCATTTTCCAGCATGATCTGGCACCTGCCCACAGTGCCAAAACCACCAGTAACTGGTGTACTGACCATGGCATTACTGTCCTCGATTGGCCTGCAAATTCCCCTGACCTGAACCCCATAGAGAATATGTGGGGTATTGTGAAGAAGAAGCTGAAAGACACCAGACCCAACAATGCTAATGAGCTAAAGGCCGCTATTGAAGCATCCTGGGCATCCATAACACCTCAGCAATGCCACAGGCTGATTGCCTCCATGCCACGCCGCATTGATGCAGTAATCCGTGCAAAAGGATTCCCAACCAAGTACTGAGTGCATTAATGGACATTTTCAAATGTTTGATTGTGTTTTGCTGTTATAAATCTTTTTTTTTTACTTGGTCTGAGGAACTATTCTAATTTTTTGAGATAGGATTTTTGAGTTTTCTTAAGCTGTATGCCATAATCAGCAATATTAAAATAATAAAAGGCTTGCAATATTTCAGTTGATTTGTAATGAATCCAGAATGTATGACATTTTTGTTTTTTTAATTGCATTACAGAAAATAAAAAACTTTATCACAATATTCTAATTTTCTGAGACAGTCCTGTATATATATATATATATATATATATAGGGTACATCAACATTTGTATGGGAGTCACATTGTCTGCTTACATGACAATATGTTGGTAATGATACTCTGTATAGGAAAATATAACATATGGTCATGCTACACCCATTAGTATACTTATGATACTTAGCTGATAATACCTATGTAGCCAGGTGATTTAAACTATATATTAGTGGCAGCTGGTGAAACATATTTTAGGTGGGGCTGTGGAAGATGGGGGGGATGGGGGCATATTTTATACCAGGGGTCTGCAACCTTTTTGAAACAGAGCTATACCTGAAGGATAAGGAACTATGGAGGGCTGCTTTTTTGATATAATCTTTCTGAAGAATATAATTATATTTTTACTAATTACTATTTCCAATGGGCGACACTTTCTTAGATAAAAAACACTATTTTTTATTTTTAATAATAACCTTTGAACGGATTATAGAGCGCCTTTCGTTTAACAGATCTGAGGACGCTGATTGGCTGAAATGTGCTGCCATATTTTTCGGGTAGCAACGGTCAGCGGTTGGCTGCAGCTGCGCTGGGGTGCTTAATTCCCAGACAAGAGAGGGTAATGATTCTAATGAAACATATAACGGTTTAGAATTGATATACTAAACAGTATTGTACTTATTATACATATAAAACTTTCCATAGCACCTCTATTGACCAGACGCCACTGCTATATATTAACAAATAAAACATAGGCCTAACAACTGTTAATAATAATGATAATAATGATAAGCTGTACATGTATGACCTATTTAAATATGCAAACGTACCGCCAGTTGATAACACTTTCGCTGTCCAAGCCATCTTTTTCCCATTTTGGGGCCACCAGACAAGATACTCCTTGTCCAATTCAGTATCGTACTCCCCCTCAATTAAATTTAACCGGCCTGCTTCGATTGTATCATTGCTAAATTCATAGAGCCCGTACATTTTTGTGTTCAAAAGTAGCTCTAAGTAGTGGCAACAAAGTGATTACAATCCGGAGATTGCGGTTGGCACTACGGTCTGTATCCTAGCAACACAAGAGAAGCAGGAAGCGCGAGGCGAAAGTTGGGCACGCGCACGTCACCACTCACCAGCTACCCCTCAGCGGCAGAATAATCCGTGCCTGGAAAAAGTTCTTTAATTTTGATTCTCATTCACAAAAAGAGAGAAAACCTGAGAGTGTACAAAAGATATTTGTCAGATTTATGTAGATATTCCCAGCACTACAAAACGGTCCCGGAGGACCCGTATGGAGGCACAACTTGTGACAGGTAAGGACGGGTTTTCTCTTCATATTGGACGAACGGGATGAACTGCCAATATAAGACGTATTTCATTTGGTGGTTTTTGTCTCAAATTACTGTATTCAACGAATTATAGCAAAGTATACTACAACATTTTGAAACGTTTTTTAGATATAGGCCTACATGTATAGATTCACTTCGTGTACTGCTATTATTCCTATTTTGATAGCAGTAGGGCAATATGTAAATTACGTTATAAAACATATACAATCAATATTGACTCTAAAGCTGAGACATATACAGTATAAACCAACCCTAGCTTTTTGCTGAGATGCCAAATTAAAATGCCCACAATCAATGTGTGTATAAATGTCTGTGAAACAGCTGTGTGATTTGATCAATTTACAGACTCTGACTCATCCAGTGATGAAGCTTCAAATGAAGATCGAATGGTGGGTGAGAGTATAATGTATTACAGTGACGATGAGGTTGTGTTAGATTCAATAAAATCATATTATCAGGATAGTTATTGGGTAGCCTTTTGCTTTAACTCAGGCTGATCACCATTCTGGCGCGACATCAGATGACAAAGGGGAGGATCCACATCATGAAATGGTAGTTTTTTGCATTGACTGATCCACAGACTTAAGAAATTGGACTCACCGGTGGACTTAACTATGACTCTGCTACTTGGTCACTGATTTTTTTTTTTATGCATTGCCACTGTGCATTGCCACAAGGTCATCGTTCGTCCGTCATGTACTGTCTTTGTATCCTGTTTGAATGCTCTTTTTATGATGCCTGTCTCAGGAATAGCCCCTCTTTTTTTTATTGAATTAATTTGATTTCAACTTTTCTGTCTCAGAGTGATGATGAAGTAGAGATGGCTGCAGACGACGAAGGAACAGATCAAAAACATGAAATGGTACAACATAAACATGCAGTGATTGTTTTACTTATTAAAAAAAAAAATGTATTCTGTTAAAATCCATGACCTTTGCTACATTACAGGTAGCAGTAAGAGACAACACACTTTTCTATGATGATAAGAATACAGATTTATCCGACACAAAGGAAGTTGGGTTAAAAATATTTAACAAAATGTATCAGGAGTTATTTTATAACTTATAGTTAACATTATTTTCACTGTATGCACATATGACTTTCACCCGCAATGCTACCTTCCCATTTGAATATATTTTGTTGCTGCATGCTAACACCTGTTCCATATAAAGATCCATCTTATCTTATAGCCTTTTGCTGTCTCTCAGTCTGGAGGGTCATCAGAGGACGGAGGGGAAGATCCAAACCATGAAATGGTATAATTTGTGCAGGTCCACTTTATTCCAGAAAGACAAACTGGTGTTGCAACATTTCTTGTAAAAGTAAAGATCTCCAATGAATTGTGTGTATTGACATGTGAGGACATCATAGCTAAATGTATTGCAATTGAACATGGGGGTAAGCTATATGTGATGAAAATGCCTTGGTTTGAGACAAGTTAAATGTTGAGGGCTAGCACAAACTGTTGAGACTCAATATGTCTGCACATCTATGATGATTTAAATGTGTTTTTATTTATGCTATTGTTGTTTTTCTATAACTCACTGTTTGATCATTAACTGTATTTTGTAATGCGTGTGTATTTGTGTCTGTGACTGGGTAAATCTGTATGGATATTTCTATATGTGAGTAAAACGCCACATTGAAGCGCTATATGAACTCAGTTGTCTCATTCAATAACAACATTGAGAACATCTTTATCTAAAGTGTAATTCTTTGGCTATTTTGTGTGAAGATGTGTTGAAAAAGAAGATGAAAATATATGTTACCTAAAGGGAAACCAACTAAAACCAGCAATGAAAAATACTAAACAAGGTATAAGAAAACAAATGCATACAATGGGACTTGAGTGATTATCATGATACATACCATGGTAATGTCTGTAGTACCATTTGAATACTCTATGGAGTACCAGTTATCTGAGGTACCGCGGCATGTACTATAGTATCGGAGGTACCATGGTACGTACCATGGTAACAGCTGTGGTACAACGGTATGTACCAGGGTTATACCATCTGAGGTATCATGGTATACCATGGTACGTACTATGTTACACTATGGTACGTACTATGGTACACTATGGTACGTACTATGGTACACTATGGTACGTACTATTGTACACTATGGTAACATCTGAGGAACCATGGTAGTACCATGGTATACCATGGTACGTACTATGTTACACTATGGTAACATCTGAGGTACCATAGTAGTACCATGGTATACCATGGTACGTACTATGTTACACTATGGTAACATCTGAGGTACCATGGTACGTACTATGGTACACTATGGTAACATTTCTTATGGGGATAACTAGCTTATCCTCTTGCGACAACCACTACTCTATTCTAGTGGCGCTATGCCCCCCCGACCAGGAGAACATAGACTTTTTTTCCGCTACCCTTTCTCTCCAACAACAGCACAGTTAACTGTAGCCCTACACGACCAGCCTATACACCCGCCATCGTGTTCATCACAACGATGAAACACAGTTTTGTTCTACACTTGCTTGCCACTGCCCACCCGTGATCAATTAGCCTATAATTTTATGTATGCACCCCGGACCGCCACCAGCTCCTCCAGCATAAAATGTAGGGAACGCTCATCCAGCAATGTAGGGAGCTGTGGCGCATCGGGTGATGCACGCACCTCGCGCTGCCCCAGCCTTGCCAGCAATGTAGAAGACGGTCACAAACAACGAGCGCTTTTAGAACATCTAATTTTTAATAGAGACGGCGGTGGTGTGAGTTAAAGATATAGACAAAAAGCTGTGACTTTCTCCCTCTCAGCAGCACGGCTTCCAGCCACCCAAACACGCGGGAATATTTACACACACACCCGCGGCTGCTGCTGCAGTCGTGTTTAGAGAGGCGATGGAGGGAAATATCTCGGGCTGCTTATTTTTAACTGCTGTGCTGGCCGCTGAAACCCCCAGAAATCGGCGATTCGTTCAATCCAAATCTTTACATTGCTTTCATACAGAAGTTCCACTTTACTGATGCCTTTCTTTAAGGTTTCTCCGAACATGAGCTGTGCATGCTTGTATGATACTTTCGTCCCGAGCAACATAACCAGAGAAAATCAGCCAGGACCAAAGTCCTGCAGACACTGATCCGGGTTTATTATCCCCAAATGTTAATTAACCAAAAAACGAAACACAACCGCTCAGTTTCACAGGTAATTTTAGGATAGCCTACCGTCAATCACAGATTATGGTAAGGCAATGTCCAAATGTGGATTTGAAATTACACTTACCAGTTCTGAAGATTTGTTGGTATCCTGCCGACAACGCCAATTTGTAAGGGAAACTTCTGCAGCAATGGAGAGTCAGGACTCAGAGAGAGAAACGAGGAGAGTTGGAGCTTTGATGTCAAACAATGATAGTTTATTACAAGTATAACGGCCGGAGAATTCATATCACAAGTCACAGCAGCAAAAGGTTCTGACTGCACGGGTGGGTTGTCATGTCAATTCTGCCCAGTATCTCTCTCGATAGCCCATTTAACTAGTTTACAGAGAGTTAAACCACATATTGGAGGATGGGGCATTAACACCTGGGAACACTGAAGATATCCCCCAACTGGAAATACTCAATCACTTGTCAGTGGTGTTTAGAAGCCAGCGTTCTCACAGTCGTAAACCCCCCTATCAGGCCATAAAACTGACACTTAAGTGCTGGAGCACATTCCTTAAAGGAGATAACAGAATATTGGTTGGTTATTAACGTCAACAGGCAACAAGGTTAAATATCTAGGAGTAAAGACAGAATTATTCCCTCAAAGGGGGTAAATATTATGTACAGTATGTGTCACATCAGGTGTGACTGTGCCTTTAAGATGGCACCGGGAGTTTGCGGATGTGTGAACCGGACACAGTTAGTTGTTGTTGTGTTGTCATGGCAGCGTGTGGAATAACGTGTACAATAAACGGTCAACCTAAATGTCGTAGTCCATAGTCCAATATATACAACATTGGCGACGAGGATTATGGATTCTCTACTCTCACCTCTGTCCCCGTTCCTCGCACTGCCGGGCGAACCGCCGATTCCGTGGGATCGCTGGCTTGAGTCCTTCGAAACGTTCATAGTAGCCGCGGGGCTAGCTTAAGCAAACAACGACTGGAGGAAAGCCCTGCTGATACACTCACTAGGCAGCGAGGGACAGCGGATTTTTCGGACTCTCGGACTCGCTCCAAAATATGCGGACTGTGTTACACTGCTCATTGGACACTTTGCTGCTCCACAAAATGTTATGCTCCGGCGAATTGTTTTTCGGCAACGCCGGCAACAGGCGGGTGAGTCCATCCAAAATTACGTGGCTGATCTGAGGGGACTAGCCAGCGTCTGTAAATTCGGGGCGCTGGAGGATGAACTAATACGGGATCAGCTGGCTGAGCACACTAACAGCTCAACGCTCAGAGAAAAGTTGCTAATTATGACAGACAAGCTCACTTTAACAAGAGCAGTGGAGGTAGCTTTCCAGCTTGAGTCAGCAGCAGCCTTAGCATCCCAGCTAGCTCCCTCCTCCAGTTCTTTTCCCCACAGACCCAGGCTACTAACTCAAATGGTGGCGCTACCCATGGAGCCTCCCGGGGAGGTTTTCCCTGAGGACAACTTTCATGTGAACTTTGCAGCACGCCAGGGTACGGCAGCACGCCGGGCCTGTGGTAATTGTGGCTCATCATCGCACCAGAGTCGAGCTCCAAACTGCCCTGCCAAGGGACAGAGGTGTCATCGCTGTGGCAGACAGAACCATTTCTCACGGGTCTGTCGCTCTGTTCCACACACAGTAGTAGTCGCAGCTACTTACACAAACAATATGGTACACAGTATTACATGGAGTCATACAATATACATGTCTCTGTATGTTATACCTCAACAAAGAAGCAGACAGAACAGGGCTGAGAACCAGGCAATCCGTCAAACAGGCAAACAAATCCGATCAGGGTGCAGGCAGGAAACTCAAGGTCCGATAACAGGCAGGCAGTGTCAAAACCGGGCAACAGATAACTAGGCAAATAAGATAGGAAACGCTGGAGAGCTTGGCAGAACACACCAGAAAATCTGGCAGAGGACAAGTGGGAGTGAGGAGGTATATATACTGTGGAGTTAATGATGGAATGAGTAGCAGTTGAGGGGAAGGGCTGGGGTGACCAGGGGCCTCATTTATAACGCTGTGCGTAGGATTCACGTGGGAAGGTTGCTTACGTAGTAGAAATAAAAAAAATAGGTACAGACATTTTCCGACATTTTCCGATTCACAAAACATTGCGTACCGGCGAGGAAAGTGCGTACGGCACTTCCTACGCCGGTTTCCCTTTATAAATCACAATCGACTCGAAATGCGGTGCAGCTTTTGCGGGCTTCACGTAACGCCCAAATTTGCCTATAAATAGTCAAAGAAACGCCCATTCATTCAAGAGGGAATGATGGTGTATGGTATGTTCAATAACATGTTGTTTCACTTTATAAAAAAGATGGGCGACATCCTGATTTGATGCATTTGACATTATAACCCATGTAAGCATTACTTTCATTCATTTTGACTGACTGCATGAAGAACAAGGAAATGACGACAGAACAGCTAAAAAAGACATCTCACACCATGTCAGATTTTGGTTATTTTGGGGAAGTCGAGATAAATCATATTGTTTGGTGGATGCAGTTTGAACCAGAGTAGCAGCATGGAGGTCGGATCATCATCAAAATAAATAAATAAGTGGTCCGAAAAAGGTTAATGACAAAAAAAATACACATAGCCTTCCTCAGGCAGTGTGTTGTACTGGAGACAGGAGACCCCCCTTGATGAGAAACTCTAAGAAATGATCGGGGAATCCCTCCGGAGTGGAGTCATGACGACTGGATCTGAATTATTGTTTTGTATTTGGTGGTTTCTGTTCCAGCTGTCGATCAGCAACTATATACAGGGGTGCAGTACACATAACTTTTTTGCCCTGGTTCTCAAAGGAGCACCTGGAGATGTTACTTGGTGCTCATCCTTAAAATGAAATAAACCGTAACTTTTGAGGGGGTCTTTATTTGCCAGACACACGGCACTGAACACACAGAGGTGAACACAGAACACACATGCAGAGGTGAACACAAGACAACATTAGCACGAACAGTAATCCTACAAGCTGTCATCACTACCCTCCTGACTGTTCTCCTCACTGTCTTCCTCTCTGTCAGACATGGTAGCTGATGATGTAGGCCTACTACTTTCTCTCTGGTTGAGTCTGCGATTAGCTGCTTGCATCCACAAGTCAACAGCTGGTTTTGGGTCGAAAATCTCTGTTGTCATCTTAGACAAGTGAATGTAATCAAATAAGCATATGAACATAACCAATAACGTACCATAGCCAATAACAAATGAATGTAACTTATTTTATTTTTGTTGTTCATTCATATCTTATATTATAGTTAACATTTATTTATTTATGCATTTTTTTGTATCTCTCCTGTTTTAAAGGATATGTTTGGTTACTGTCCTATAGTATACATTGGAATGATTTCAAACCTGTTTATCCCAATAATTATAAAGGAGTGCCTTGGAAATATGTGTTTACATAAATTGTGACCAAACCGTTTGAGACCCACTGAGATAACTTAGACCAGGGGTGCCCAACCTTTTTTGAACCGAGAGCTACTTTTAAAGTTGCCAGTCTGCCGAGATCTACCAGTCCGAATAGAGAGGCGTAAATACCAGGTAAATACACACTTCTACTTGTATAAAACTGACCTTTGTACGATTAATACCTCATAAAATACTGCAGATCCTTTATCTTACCTCTTTCTAATCTACACACATACAAGTATTTAACTGAAGTTACACAACAGTGTTGTTGATACAGAGTTGGAGTTTATTCACACGTCACATACTACAGTGGGTAATGTTTTCAAGAAACATTGAACAGTGCTGCCACATATGACACAGGAAAAAAAGAAAAGACTCTGAACCCTTTTTTTGCCAT
Source organism: Notothenia rossii (assembly GCF_949606895.1). Lineage (NCBI taxonomy): Eukaryota > Metazoa > Chordata > Actinopteri > Perciformes > Nototheniidae > Notothenia > Notothenia rossii. The sequence goes on from NC_136903.1 coordinate 41,063,706, forward strand.
TATATAAAAATAGTGTTTCTACAAAAGTATAAATGAGGCTTACTAATAAGACAACTCAGATCTGAAGCTACACAGGAATCTGCTTCCAAAGTGCAATAAAAAAGACAAAATTAATAGAATCAAACCCTTTTTTTGTTGCATTTTAGTAGAGTATAAAAAGAAATGCCTTTAAAATAGGATGCAAGCAACACTAGTTTCTTAACCTGAGTTGATAATAGACTATAATCAATTTAAACAGAACAGATCTTAATATTTGCATTCTTATACCATTTTGTACAATAATTATAATGAATAAGTTCAAACAAACTAAAACTTACAGTATAATTAATACTTCGACTTCGCCGTCTTTGAAAGACTTCATTTGTTTCGCAAGAACGTGACTGACACGATAAGATGCAATGGTAGCAGCCTTGCTCTTGTTGTTGGGCCTGGTGGAAATGGACTGCTGTGCATTTAGCTGTCCTTTCAGGTCCCTCCCCTTTTGGGAGCGTAGGGCAGAATTAGGAGGGAATTCCGTCTCGTAGCGTTTGTGCACTGTTTTGAAATGCCGCTCCTAAATTACCCTTCTTCGATAAAGCCACGCTCGCATTGCAGATGAGACAGATGGACTTTGAATTGGAATAGATACAAAAATAATCATCCTCCCACTCGGAGTGAAAATGATATATTTTGGGATCTTTTGCTTCTGCCATAATTGTGGTCTTGCGTGTGTGCGCAGACTGTCACTCCTGTTGTCACGGACAACGTCAGCAAACTAGCAACCAGCAACGCCCCGATACATGGGGTCACGCCCATAGATATCTCAAAGTGTGATGCGTTCAAGTGCATTATTCTGGCACAGGAAGATTATGTTATAGGACATTAACGATAAAAAAGCGCATGCGTACCTGCGCACCAGTTATGTGTAGGCCTGACTATATATACATAATCCACCAGTTAAAGGAAATACAACTAATGTGTTGTGTTATATTAGCTGTACAATTTACCACATATGGTGTTCTTAGTTTCCATACCTCCTGTGTTTTACGAGCGACATAAAACATGATTAAACGTGATATAAAACCATGCTCGTATCTATACAACCAGAAATGCAAAACGGCGTCAGTTTAGACGTAAATCTTTCCTCCTGCTTACCGGATCATTCATGAGAAAACATTTCATAATATTAACACAACATATTCGAGGTGGTTTTAAATAACATCCATCCATCCATCCATCTTCTCCCGCTTATCCGTGGTCGGTCGCGGAGGTAGCAGTTCCAGCAGAGAGCCCCACACTTTCTTTTCCCTGGCCACATCAACCAGCTCTGACTGGGGGATCCCAAGGCGCTCCCAGGCCAGAGAAGAGATATAATCCCTCCATCTGGTTCTAGGTCTACCCCTTGGTCTCTTCCCAGCTGGACGTGCCTGGAACACCTCCCTAGGGAGGCGCCCAGGTGGCATCCTAACTAGGTGCCCGAACCACCTCAACTGGCTCCTTTCGACGCGAAAGAGGAGCGGTTCAACTCCGAGTCCCTCCCGGATGACCGAACTTCTCACCTTATCCCTAAGGGAGACACCAGCCACCCTGCGGAGAAAACCCATCTCGGCCGCTTGTACCCGCGATCTCGTTCTTTCGGTCATGACCCATCCTTCATGACCATAGGTGAGGGTAGGAACGAAAATGGCCCGGTAGACAGAGAGCTTTGCCTTCTGGCTCAGCTCCCTTTTCGTCACAACGGTGCGGTAAAGAGACTGCAGTACCGCTCCCGCTGCTCCGATTCTCCGACCCATCTCACGCTCCATTGTTCCCTCACTCGAGAACAAGACCCCGAGATACTTGAACTCCTTCACTTGGGGTAAGGACTCATTCCCTACTTGGAGTGGACAGTCCATCGGTTTCCTGCTGAGAACCATGGCCTCAGATTTGGAGGTGCTGATCCTCATCCCAGCCGCTTCACACTCGGTTGCGAACCGATCCAGTGAGTGCTGAAGGTCGCAGACCGATGAAGCCATCAGAACCACATCATCTGCAAAAAGCAGTGGTGCAATCCTTAGTCCACCGAACTGCAGACCCCCTCCCCCACGACTACGCCTCGAAATCCGATCCATGTATATTACAAACAGGATTGGTGACAAAGCGCAGCCCTGGCGGAGGCCAACCCTCACCTGAAATGGGTCCGACTTACTGCCGAGGACCCGGACACAGCTCTCGCTTTGGGAGTACAGAGATTGGATGGCCCTGAGTAGAGACCCCCTCACCCCATACTCCCGCAGCACCTCCCACAGTGACTCCCTGGGAACCCGGTCATACGCCTTCTCCAAGTCTACAAAACACATGTAGACTGGATAAGCATACTCCCAGGCCCCCTCCAGGATCCTTGCGAGAGTAAAAAGCTGATCCGTCGTTCCACGACCGGGACGGAATCCGCATTGTTCCTCCTCAATCTGAGGTTCGACAATCGGCCTGACCCTCCTTTCGAGTACCTTAGAGTAAACTTTCCCGGGGAGGCTGAGTAGTGTGATGCCTCGGTAATTGGCACACACCCTCTGATCCCCCTTTTTGAAAAGGGGAACCACCACTCCGGTCTGCCACTCCTTCGGTACTGTTTCCGACTTCCACGCAACGTTGATGAGACGTGTCAACCATGACAGTCCCTCAACACCCAGAGCCTTCAGCATTTCTGGGCGGATCTCATCCACCCCCGGGGCTTTGCCACTGTGAAGTTGTTTGACGACCTCAGTGACCTCCCCCCGGGAGATTGGTGTCGATCCCCCTTCATACTCCAGCTCTGCCTCTAACATAGAGGGTGGAGTTGTCGGGTTCAGGAGTTCCTCAAAGTGCTCCTTCCAACGCCCTAACACTCCATCAGTTGAGGTCAACAACGTCCCATCCTTACTGTACACAGCTTGGATGGTTCCCTGCTTCCCCCTCCTGAGGTGTCGGACAGTTTTCCAGAACAACTTTGGTGCCGCCCGAAAGTCTTTTTCCATGTCTTCTCCGAACTTCTCCCACACCCGCTGCTTTGCCTCGACCACGGCTGAGGCTGCTGCCCTTCGGGCCTGTCGGTACCTTGCAACTGCCTCGGGAGTCCCCCGAGATAACAAATCCCTGAAGGCCTCCTTCTTCAGTCGGACGGCTTCCCTGACCACCGGTGTCCACCAGGAGGTTCGAGGGTTACCGCCCCTTGAGGCACCTAGGACCTTGAGACCACAGCTCCCCGCCGCGGCTTCGGCAATAGAGGCTTTGAACACCGACCACTCTGGTTCAATGTCCCCAACCTCCACAGGAATGCCCGAAAAGCTCCGCCGGAGGTGTGAGTTGAAGGCCTCCTGAACTTGGGGCTCCTCCAGACGTTCCCAGTTCACCCGAACTACACGTTTGGGCTTACCAGGTCTATCCAGAGGCTTCCCCCGCCACTCGACCCAACTCACCACCAGATGGTGATCAGTTGACAACTCCGCCCCTCTCTTTACCCGAGTGTCCAAAACATACGGCCTCAGGTCCGATGATACGATAACCAAATCGATCATGGACCTTCTGCCTAGGGTGCTCTGGTACCACGTACACTTATGAGCATCCTTATGTTCGAACATGGTGTTTGTTATGGCCAATCCATGACTAGCACAGAAGTCCAGTAACAAACCACCACTCCGGTTCAGATCAGGGGGGCCGTTCCTCCCAATCACTCCCCTCCAAGTGTCTCCATCATTGCCCACATGTGCGTTGAAGTCTCCCAGCAAGATTAAAGAGTCCCCTTCAGGAGCCCCATACAGGACTCTTTCCAGGGTCTCCAAGAAGGCCGTATACTCTGAACTGCTGTTGGGTGCATAAGCACACACAACAGTCAAGAGTTTTCCCCCCCATAACCCGCAGGCGTAGGGAGGCAACCCTCTCGTCCACTGGGGTAGACTCCAACAACGAAGCACCCAACCGGGGACTTGTGAGTATCCCCACACCCGCCCGGCGCCTCACACCTTGAGCAACTCCGGAGAAGAATAGAGTCCAACCCCTATCCAGAAGTAAGTTTCCAGAGCCGACGCTGTGCGTAGAGGTGAGCCCAACCAGATCCAACTGGTAACGCTCCACCTCCCGCACAAGCTCCGACTCCTTCCCCCCCAGAGAGGTGACGTTCCACGTCCCCAAAGCCAGCTTCTGTCGCCCGGGTCTGGTCCGTCGAGACCCTCTGCCTTCACTGCCACCCTTCTGGCAGCGCACCCGACCCCATCGCTGTTTCCCGTAGGTGGTGGGCCCGCGGGACGGAGAAGCGGAGGTGTTGCCCACGTCGCCTTTTCGGGCTGTGCCCGGCCACCAGACGCTCGCCGACGAGTCCTCCTTCTGGGCCTGGCTCCAGAAGGGGACCCCGGGCTTCCTCCGGGCCGGGTATCCTCACTTCGTGTGTCGTCTTTCATGAGGTCTTTTGAACCAATCTTAGTCTGGCCCCTTGCCTGAGACCAATTTGCCATGGGAGACCCTACCAGGAACACAAGGTTCCAGACAACACAGCCCCCAGGTTCATCAGGGCACACAAACCTCTCTACCACGGTAAGGTGCTGGTTCTTCAGAGAGGAATAACATAAATAACATATCCGTATTTATTTATTTCTCCAAGTTATGTTTTTGTGTGCACTGAGGAGTCGCAAACAGGCGTTTGTTTAATCATTTTAAGATTGGCTTAATCAATGTTTGAAAATGAATTCTTCATATGTGATAAATGAGAGGTAACATTTTCTTTATGGTATTATTTCCACATATTTCTCTCCATTATTCCTTCTGCCAACGGTGTCGCAGTTTCTCGTCTCTCCCGTTTTTGTGCTTAGTGCGTACGCATGGGTTAGAGCAGGCATCCTCAAAGTCCGGATTCCGGTCCGGATCCGGACCAAACCACAACTGTCTCTGGACTCTGAGCAAATTATACTTTTCATGTAACAGCGCTCTGCATGTCCGACTGTTCCACTGTCTGTGTGTGTCTGTCAACGCATTGGTCCAATCACATTCAGCATCCCGTCAGCGTTTTTTCCCCCCACCAACAGTCTGCGAATCAGAGGCACAGTAGGGCGGGTTTTCGCGGAATGCGGTTGGGAAAAATGCGTGTGTAGTCTCTTTCAACCTGTATGAGTCAGAGCGAGAGTTAAAAAACAAAAGTCAGAGCGAGAGTTAACAGCTCATCTAGTTTCATATGTACTGTAGCTAGTAGCTTATAGTTTCACCTACCCAGTTTCACCCCAGCTGCCACCCCAGTTGGCAGCTTTGTTTTTTGAAAGAAAAGTTGGTTGGGAAAAATGCGTGTGTAGTCTCTTTCAACCTGTATGAGTCAGAGCGAGAGTTAAAAAACAAAAGTCAGAGCGAGAGTTAACAGCTCATCTAGTTTCATATGTACTGTAGCTAGTAGCTTATAGTTTCACCTACCCAGTTTCACCCCAGCTGCCACCCCAGTTGGCAGCTTTGTTTTTTGAAAGAAAAGTTGTGGCTCATCGGACATTTATGAGAGAAAGTCTCTAATGTCCGAGTGCAAGTGAATGCAGCACAAGACGCACGTCTTGTAACCAGCGCCATATAGACTGAGAGTTACGTCATCTCCGTTCACTCCAATGGACCACTTTTTTACAGCAATGGCGGATCGTGGAGCCTCTCAATCGTTCCCCGGAAGTTAGCGCCAAGGCTAGCAGAGCTCTAGAGTTGCAGCATAATAGCCCGTTCGTGACGGACTTTTAAAGGTAAGAAGAAGTTTAAAGATTTATATTGGGGATATTATCAGTAAATCTGATTCAAATGAACATGTGTATGAAAGGATGTCAGTGGATTATCCCTAAATTAGTAGATTTAGGGAACGTTTACAGATGACAGATTAAGCTAGAATACCATACCATAGTACCATACACTATACCATAGTGGTTGAATACACAGTATTAGGAAACACTTTATACTTACTGGACATGTTATACTCATTACATACTGTATATAAAATATGACCAAAAATGTGAGACAACTTTATAGAAATTCATATCACATCTGTTACTGATGCCATTTGTCATAATTTTGTTAAACTCACAAATAATAAAGTTCCATAACTTCAGTTGGGAACAAAGACCACACTTTAACTCCCCAAGGTAATTTCCCATCCAATAGGTGTGCTATATAGGTGTGTATAACCCTTTGTCCTGTCTGTTACTCCCTCTTTCAGCACAAAAACCAGAGGGGAATTCAATGGAGCCTGAATACCTGCACTGAGACCCTCACCCTGCACCATGAGTCTCAACTCTGTGTTTTTCAAGCCTTTCCCTGTTTTTTTGTATTAAACAAAACATTAAGCTTTCCCAATGGTGTGGTTTTCGTTTTGTGAAAAAGTGCAAATGCAGTGTTTGTATATAATAACCTCACATATTTTTTTGCTGTTGGTCGTGAAATTGCTCCTGCTGACTTGAGCCAGCCATTTTTTCCTCCGCTCTGTGTCAGTGGGGAAGCCGTACATTCGTACTCCTTTCTCGGAGCGATTTGAGCATCCCCAGGCAGCACAGCAAACCATGGTGGCGACTAGGAGGCAGCACAGCAAACCAGGAAAACACGGAGGAAAAGGCACAGACAAACTGCATGATATGCTATTCAATGTTTATTGAATTCCATGTATTTCCAATGGATGTTCCTAAAACAACACATTTAACATCATCATGCTGCTGCTGCTGCTGCTGCTGCTGCTGCTGCTAGTCCTTTGATAGTCACCTGTCGGTCTCCTGTCCTTTCTGAAAGCCATAAAGATGACATTAGTCATTTAGATAACTTGTGTCCTCAATTACCATGGGATTACTGAAACTACCATGAATTTAAGAAAATGGTAGAAATGAATCTAATCTGAATTTTGAAGCAATCCTTTAGATCCCCTCCCTCTAAATATATCAATAAACATTAGAAAGTGATGGTCCTGACTACCATACAAGTTTAAGAAGATAATATTGGTTTTAAAGAATTCAAAGCTATAAATAAACAGCAACAGGCTCTTTAACCAAGGCACTGTTAGCCTAACATGTAAACTAGTTGTTCACACTAATCCTAATATTATCAATTAATATTAGCAAATTCTATTTTATTTTTTAAAAGATATTGATGTAAATACATACACATATCGATTTGTTGTATAAATATTGCAAATCAAAACCTTTATTCACTAATAATTACCTAAAATCGTAGTTCTATGTCCTGTTATCAATGCATTCACATTGCCCGCCATGAACTTCCGGGGAACGATCCTCGTCTGCATGAACCACGTGACGATAACCGTTTTTGGACTTCCGCTGTCGTAACTCTTCTATCTATATGGCGCTGCTTGTAACCATAGACTGTATATAGAGAGGCGAAGTTCCGCCCATCTACTTCCGACCCATGGGACCCCGGAAGCGGAAAATTATACATTGAAGTCAATGGAGAGAGAAAAGTCATCTTTCGATCCCGTTTGAATTGTGCCACGAATGACACATATGATGTTTGTCAAATTAAAAGAACATTTTGCAAGTCAAAAAAATAAAAATGTGTCGTAAAACTGTGAAGTTACAATTTTTTTGGTGTGAAACCGCTCAGTGAACTACAGGTCTCTGGTCTTGCACAATACGCGTCACCATCACAAAGATGGCCGTCACGTTAGCAAATTTCACCTGTTTCTTTCAGAATGAGGCGAAAAAGTATAAAACGAGGTGAAAATCACTACAAGTATGGGCATGTTGAGAGCTGTACACAGGGGCGGAGCTTCAGGGGGGGCTGTAGGGGCAGGGCTCCCCGGGCCCGGGACGGTCGGGACCCAATGGGGGCCCGTCGCCGAGGCAGCAGGCTCCGCCCCCGAGATATTCGCCGGCGGGCCCTGCTGCCTCGCGCCACTGAGTGCACTGACGTTCGTGGTCATATTAGGTATAAAGCATTGTAGCCTATAATATGAGTTGAACTTGTGCTGCTATTTTCACTCACATTTAACATTAAAACATGAAAAATTTCAAGTGAATCCCTTCTATTGTCTCCAAATGTATTTTGGGTAAAATCATCATCAACAGCCGTCCATCAACATCATATGTAAATGAACGTCAACGTCATCATCAATCACTTGTCATTCAACAGAGCACTGCCTAAGCATGAGCAGTTATAAACACAAAAGTGGAGCTACAAAACGCAAAGAAAAAGATAAAAAGGACCAAGGAAAAGCCAAATTGTCCAAGCTAGAGGGATATTTTTTTCGCCCTACTCCTCCTCCTGCGGGAGATGAACCTGAAGTTGTTGCCACTGCCAGCCGTGTTTCATCCCCGAGCCCCAGCCCGCCAACAACGTTAGTGGGGGTTAGCCAGATTTACAGGTAGGCTACAATCACGGACACACACTGTCAACAAGAAAATGTGAGTTTGTGGTAAATGTTGATATCATGGTTGTTGTTACTTCGTGTAGCTCAGCCGCCTAGCTTATTTCCTTTTCTGTCTCTCGGCTGTAGTGATGATGATAATAATAATAATAATAAGAGGGACGACTCTGCAGCTGCTAGCTGCTCGTCTAGAGGAGAGCCAGGCCTGACGCTTGACCAGCCGCACCCCTCCACCTCCGGATCCTTACCTGCTGCGCCGCAAGGTGAAGAAGTACCGGACACTGGGAATGAAAGCAGCTACAGGTCTTCTCCTCACGCTACTCCTACGGGTGAAACTCAGACCACGGATCATGATGTGTCCTGCAATTATCCTCTGGAGCGTTTTCCGACTGATCGGGCAAACTATTTTGAAAACATTGAGGACGCCAATATCAAAAGATATATCCTTAAAATGGGCCCATGCAAACCCAAAGGTCCATTTCCCAAAGACAAGAATAACCGTTGCTTTTCAGAAAGCTATTACACCTCCACCACTAAAGTTGGGATGAAATTTCCACGCAGCTGGATGTGCTATTCCCCAAAATTGGACTGCTGCTACTGTGAGCCTTGCTGGCTTTTTGCCAACCGAAAGGCACCGTTCTACAACAATGCATGGGTAAACGGAATAAAAGACTGGAAACATCTTTCTACTAAAATTGAGAGGCATGAATCCACTCAAATACACCTTGGTGCATGCGTAGTGAGCAGTGGAAAACCAACGGCACAATAGACGCTGACATGGAGAGGAATGTGCGTAATGCCGCCCAATTTTGGAGACAGGTCGTGGAGCGCATTGTTAATGTAACTCTCACTCTAGCTTCAAGCAACTTGGCATTCAGGGGCCATCGAGAGGTTCTAGGTCAGGGAAAAGCTGGCAACCTTTTGTCAATAATAGAATTATTGGCTCGCTACGACCCTGTTTTGAAAGAGCCAATCAACCGAACAGAAGGGTCAGTGAAATACCTCAGTCACCAGATTCAAGATGAGATTATTTACATATTATCTCAACGTGTGAAAGCTGACATCATTGATGAAATAAACGAAGCCCCATTTTATTTCGTCATCATGGACACAATGCAAGATGTGTCAAAGATAGACCATACCGCTACATAACTGTTGTTAAGAACGACATGGATATTGCAACAGATATAAAGATTAATGAAGTCTTTTTGGGTTTTGAAGTGACTGAAGGTTCATCAGCTTCAGAGCTTGAAAACAAAATCCTTGGTTCTATAGAGAAAAACGGATTAGATCTGTCTAAATGTCGCGGACAGGGCTATGATGGGGCGGCTAATATGAGTGGTGTGTATTCAGGCGTGCAAGCAAGAATAGCCGAGAAGGAGCCCCTTGCCCACTATGTTCATTGCGCTGCTCATAATCTCAACCTAGCACTCAACGACTCTGTTAAAAATGTCCCTGGAGTGAAGCAGTTCTATGACACTGTAGAGACGCTCTACAACTTTTTTGGTCACAGTATCAAACGATGGGCATTGCTCAGTGAGTTAATGACGCCAGAGAGCAGAACTATCACATTAAAACGCTTATGTCCCACTCGCTGGTCATCTCGCCATGATGCGCTTGTTGCGTTAAGGCACAGATATGGAGACATTATAAAAGCCCTCGTCAAAATATCCCTTACCAGTGACAAAAAGGATGAGCGCAATGAAGCAAGTGCACTCAAGAATGCCATAAGCTAATTTAGCTTTCTATTTTTGGTCAACATGCAGACCAAGATTTTGGAAAGCATAAATTGTGCTTCACAGTTACTGCAAGCAAAAGACGCGGATATTCTCAAAGCATCTACTCTACTGCAAAATGCCATCAGTGTTTTGGTGGAGGATAGGGGACAATTTGATGAGGCGAAGTCCGCCACTCTTGCCCTGGCTACTAAATGGGGAAGTCAAACACAGTTTGAAACAGTGGTGTAGTCTACGTGTGAAGTATTATTGGAGTTATTTGAAGTATTAAAGTAACGTGTTATGGCAGGAAAGTTCAATCTGGTATATTCATTTTAATGTCACCTTATATAGAATATGTGTTAAACTTGTGATTTCTGCATTGAGTGACTTCTGCCTAGCAGATACCAAGAAGAGGCCCCTAGGGTCTCTCTGTTAATTATCAATAGTCCTTGCAATTAACAGGGGAAGTCCCAGATACATTTTCAGATAATGTAGTTAAAGTCTTGTAGAATTAATGTTTATCTCCTACACATCCTGCAGGCCTGGAGACTTGGGTCACCCAGCAGTAACCAAGATAAACGTCCTTTTGAGCTTATCAATAAAATGTATTCATTCCTAGTAAGCTGACTTTGGGGTGAAGGGAAGTTCAGGGAAGCCATTAAGCCACAAGAACAATTAAACTTCTGTTAATCAACCAAAACTCATGACTTTCAGGGGACAGGACATTCGGACCTATAACAAGGGTCACTTCCTAGAGAATATGTGTGTGTATTTCTTACTGTGATCAGATGTCCTGTATAATCATTTATCAACTATTCCTGTATTGGTGTTTTATTTGATTCCTCTGCTTTTATTCTTTCATATGTGGGTACTGGAGGGCTACAAACAGTGTGGAGAAATTAGCTTAAACATGTTTTATTACTCTATGGGAAATGGAAGCAGCATGTCAAATGATCAGGGAAATCTACTTGTTTTAAATATATGTGTGTGGTTGATTACTTTGTATTAATAATAGCAGTATGTGTAAAGGAAGCTGGAAATATGCAATGTGAAACCTTTTATTTGAAATAAAGATTCTGCAGGGAATATTCTTAAAGAACAATAGCTCAAGTGTCTGGAAGAGCTGCAGGCTAAATGAGTGTGCGGTACTTTTTACTGCTTGAGATCAGAGCTGATGTTTTCCTCTTGTTATTATTGTTTGAGGTTAAGGTAACTCACATGTGTTATTTGTATAATCCAACTATAAAAAACGATATCTTGAAAACTATCTTTATAAAATGCCAAAAGTATGTGAAACTTGCAAGGAGGGGTTTGTTATCTCGAATGTAAGGGTCGCCTCTGGCTCGCGCTGATTGGCTGTCTTTTCTAAGTGATATAAGCCTATGTTTTCTTTAGACCAGCCTCTTCTTTTCTTCAAACTGACCTCTTCCTCCAATCTCACGGATCTCCGTGAGATTGGAGGAAGAGCAGGAAGTACTTCCTTTGTGTTTGTATTTGTATTTGTATTTGTATTTGTATTGTTACTTTTTATCATTAAAACAAGATTATTGTTTAACTTGCATTCTGGTGTTTCTTAATCCCTTCCTTTTTACGAATTTACCCAGCTTATCAAACGACACGCGGAGACGAGGTTGGTTTTGAACATCCTCCAAATCTCCAACACGTGATACGCTGGTATACGCCGTATACCCACTAGAAAATGCCAGTGATTTCCGTATGCCCTCTTAAAAATGAGCGATGATACGTAACAACATCATTTTGTGACTTCGCTTTCACGCTTTCGCCCCCTTCTGTGTTAATACTTTTGGACGTCTGGGGCTTCCGTCGCCTTTGGCCTGTTGCTAAGCAACAGCAACACACTTTGTTCGGCTCTGACAAACCCCACGTTTCTCTAACGTTATCAGAATTTGATCCTTCCATCATTCAAGTTCGCGGAGCGCTAAACAGGAAGCAAACATGAAACGAAAACAGACGAAAATATTTGTATGTTTTCCGAAGTTTTCCCCTATTACCACTACAGAAGAAGAGCCAGGTCAGGCGGCTGTCCTAAAGGTGACAGAGAACGAGCCCGGCGCTACCGCAAATTTACCCGGTATTTTGAATTAGCATGGTTATCATTAACGTAACAGTAGCTGGAATGTAAGAACAGGCATCCTTGGTTAGAGTGGAGGGACAGAAAGTTAGGTAAATGTCAGCACACATGCAAAGGAAAGCTGATCTAAACAACAGAAATTCATAAAGTCAATGACTATGCAAATGAGAGTTAATTCATGGTCATGTTAAAAGTGCATTTAAAACATTTGCACCATTATATTACTATATGTTAGTTATCAGTAGTTGTCAAATAATTAGCTATTGAAAAAGTGGAACATTTTTCTCCTTTTATCTGCTTTTCATGCATTTGTTAGCCATGATGTAAATATTGTAAGCAGTTTATTAAATACTTTTGAGTAAATCTTGGCTCTTTTCTGCAGATATTATTGGTAAAAACTTGTATTATGCTAATTATTCATGGTTTTGTTTATTTCCAGGTTGTGCTCTTTGCAGCGCTACAAAATCAACAGGTGTCCTCACAGAACAACGAGTGTCTATGTCTGAGGAGTGGGTGCACTTTAAGATCCAGTCCTCAGATTCAAGCAGATCAACATCTCTGGCCTCTTTGAGAAACAAGATTAGACGACATGAGACGTCCAGAGCACACAAAATAGCCCAGGAGCTCACGGAGAAGGGTGGACAGGATTTAGTTGGAAATTTGGTGAGAGCTGTGTCAGAGACAGTGTTTGCAGTCGGCCATATTGAGATTTTGATAAAAATGTCGATTAATTGTTCAACCCTAGAAGATAAGTGGGCTTTTTCCATCATTGTTCATTCTTTTATTTTTTTATTGTTAATGTCTCTGGCAGTTAAAAGTCACATAAAAATGCTTATAATACATTGACATGTTGATAACACATAACCAGTCTCAAGACTAGTCTATGCATTAGTAAGTGTGATGGTGTTCATGAGGTGTTGCTTCGAGACAGGATGAATACAGTTATTACAGTATACCCACTACAAAAAAGTAGACTACACCACTGGTTTGAATGAACCAGGGCCAGGAAAGTTAAGAGACACTTTGATTAACTTTCTGAAGACAGCCGCCTCACTGACGCAGAGAGCAACTTTCGGGTGACCGTTTTCAATGCATGTCTCGATATAATCATCCAGCAACTGTCCCAAAGATTCACCAGCTTAAATGCAACTGTGAACATGTTTGAGGCAATTCACCCCAACACACTACTACAAGCAAAGGGTGAGGATTTACACCAACCTGCCCAGCGGCTTAGAGAGCACTACAGTCGGGACATCGTCGCCAGCTTCCCTGGCCAGCTGCTTTCTTTCAGAACCGGTTTCAGGGACCAAATACAAAAACTAAAATCTGTCGCGGATCTGGTAAAAATGCTCATTGTTTACAACCCAGCAGTAACATCTACATTCAGTGAGGTTTGCACAGCCTTCATCTTATTTCTGACTCTTCCTGTCACCGTGGCAACCGCCGAGCGCTCTTTCTCCAAATTAAAACTAATCAAAAACTATTTGAGGAGCACGATGGGACAGGAGAGACTGAGTGGACTGGCCTTGCTGTCCATCGAAAGTGACCGAGCCAAGAAATTGGACAAACAGCGGATTGTGGACGAGTTCGTGGAGCGCAAGGCTCGCCGAGTGCCCTTCAAGTAGTGGTGAGTACACTTCAAATTGAATTTGTACAGTAGCCTACTTGTACGTGAATGTATGGGCCGCCGTGCCAATTTTACACTGCTGTGCTCTCATGGTGGCGGCTGGCTGTCCATGGTGAATGGTGTGTCAGAAATGTAGTCATTTTATTAGGCTATGTTTTCATTGTCCTTGTGGTTTGTTGGACTTTATGTCATGTTATATCATTATTATCTCTGATATATATTTCGTTTCTATACCCTTTGCAGAAACGAGATCTTAAATATTACACCTTTTCTTTAGTTACTTTTCTTTCAAACATTGTTTTAAATTGTAATCTTACTGACTGAGCGACTTTTTACGCACGAGCGTCAGATTACCACCCCGGACTCCCAATATTTTTGTCAAGCTTTATTGGGTTTAAAGGGCCCGGTCATGTGGCCCCGCCCCCCGGCCCGGGTCTGATATGTGCCGCCAGTGGCTGTACATACACGAAAGGGGAGTTAGTCGGTTCTGTGTCATTTGAGTTTATTTGCTGTGTGTAGATTCAAGGATTTTGTTTATCTTGTCAATTTGTTTGGTTATCTAGGCACAGCTGTGTGTGACTCCCTCTGGTACACTGGTATGTGTTTTCCTAATGTAGAGAGCATTGATTAATTAATAAACTACACACTGACTCTAGATCCTGACCAAATCCTTTTTTGTTGACCAAATGTTTTTCAAAAATGGATTGTATATTATATAACAGCTGCACTTCACAGACCGAAGTCTCTGCTACTGTGGACCACGAAGGAGGCGATCATCATCCCCATCCCCAAAGACCCTGCATGGCATGGAAATCTCCTCCTCCTGGAACAATTCTACACCCAGCATATGCTCCCTGTGTTGGCCAGTAGAGAGGAGGACATTTAAATAAACATACTCTTAACACCCTCGGACTCTGCGTTGTGTTTCGTATGTGTGATGGGGTGTTATGCAGAGGGGAGGAAAACAGGACACAGCAGATTGGGATTGTGGTGGGGATGCTGAGCAGTTATTTAATTGTTGCATGTAATTATTATTATACTACGTGCTTCTTAGTTATTCCATCTTTTGCTGTAACATGGATCTGTATGTAACTCTATATTTACTTGTTATCTACCACATTTCCTTCTACATCATACACCAGGGGTCGGCAACCCCTGGCACGCGTGCCAGTATTGGCACACGGCACCGTAACCAGTGGCACACTAGGAATAAGTGGAATAAGTATGCAAAATATTTAAATTGTATTTTCGGATCCTGAACGAGACCGCCGCCAGAGCGCGTCTCCCCGTTACCTGCAGAAGGAAGCCATGCACGCAACGCAGCCCCGCTCTCTTTATCTCCAGGTGACTTCCTGCCGCTTTCCTCCGTGCTGATCGTTTCACCACGGAGGAAAGCACTTCACTAATTGCAGTACCAATAAGGAGCTGTAGAAAATGCCGCAGTTTTTGCGTGGCTGTGTATTTAGTTGAAAGCCCAGTGGCGATCTGCTTACCTCTCATCGAAATAATATGCTACAAAGGCGCGGACTGGCCATCTGTGTGTTGAACTTTCCTGTCGGCTCCCAGACCGTAGTTGAGGAGGGCAGAAGCAACAAGCTTCAAGTTCAATAACCCACTTTAGCTTAAATGACTGGAGAGAGGCGAGCACTTCTTGGGAGGCCGTTGCATTTATTTAGCTGTTCTTGTGTTTCACAAAATACATCACAAACGGATCTCTGTTTTTCTGCTTCCTCGTTTCACTTCCAGAAACATACACACGTTCCCTCACTGTTGCTCTACCATCCACAAACACACATGCACAAGCCACACCCCTCTCTCTCTCTCTCTCTTAAACGGACAGCGATCTCATCTCACTCTGCATGACCCTAATATCATAACATGTGTGCTCTGGAGAATCACAGAACGGACGATCGTCCTTATTATTATGCCGTTTAAACCAATTATTTAAATGTGTTTGTTAAATTCGGCATCATGTAAGTTGCGCTGACAGGTCCACACACTGCTTCCCCGCAGCGAGGCTCCCCCGCCCTCCTGCTGATAGTTGACGAGCGTCAAGCTCCTCAACGCCCCCCCCCCCCCCCTTGATAATTCTCGATTGTTGGCACACTGATAACATTATTTTTTTTAAATGGCACTTCATATCAGAAAGGTTGCCGACCCCTGTCATACACCATCATTATACATGGTGTATATAGGATATATATATTTGTATACATATCTGTAAATTGTATAATTTTATTTTTCGTATTTGGGATTTCTCTTTTGTCCACTCAAATACACTTGGCCCTTTCTCTTTTCCATGTGGAAAATGGCAGCTGCATATTCTGCTTTTCTCATCTGGCTCCCTGTCTGCTCGTCTACAATGAGAAAATTATATAATTAATTACTAATAATCATTTAAACCTGTTATTACCAATATTTCACAAATTCTTCATGTAAACTTAAGAGCACAGCTGTATGTTGAGTGTCAACTTTGCTTGGTTCATCTTACTGGGGGGCAGCTACATGGATGTCGGTGCAGTCCACAATAATTTTGCAGTTGAAGGCAGAATGAATTTATTATTGACTCAGAATGAAGCACAACTTCATGTCATACAATACATTGACTTTATTTGTAATTGTGTAAAAATATATGAATATTGATTAGCAAACAGGACCTGCAGGAACAGAGAATGGTGATGGATGGAGCTGGGAAGAGAGAAGAATAAAGAAAACAGATCAACTTTATTATCGGATATTAAAAATTCAATTTCAAAACAAGTTGCCGCTCCTACAGTTTTCTAGTATGTAAAGATGATTTCACATGACCAATGCAAAATATCACACTCAATACATGTGTGTCTCTGGGGGGTGCATTGTGCCTTTGATGTATATAAATAATATACCCTAACCAAATACTATTACGTACAGTGGAAATCAGGTTGCCAGAGCAGGTCAGTGTGCATGTTCCTCAGGGTCTCAGCAGTTACAGGTGAGGTAAAGAAAATAAAAGAGAAAAAGGTCAGTAACAACACTTTAAAGTAACAACACTGAATAATGATCTATTTTAATAATTTTCTCTCAGTAATCACTCAACTACTGTCTTTCCAACAAACAGATTGACTCACTCTCACTATCATCACAATGAAACACGTCCAGAAGAATGTCATGCAAAGCTGCCTGCCTTCCTTCCTTCGACTCTCCCTGAACTTCCTGATCTTTTAATGTTCGATGTTAACCATTTGTGCAGATAGCATTAAGTAGAAAAGATCGCTGATGCTAATGTGGCGTTAGCCTACCTCCCGCACCCTTAGCACCTGGTGGAGGGGGCGATAGGCTACTCTTCAAATGTTTCACAAAATACTTACCATCATGACTACCCTTACTGTTTAACATTTTGGTTTACTTCATGTTAAGGCTAATACAAATGACAAGGCTAAGTAATGTAATGTAATGCTAACTAACATGCTCGCTACTAGCTAGGTAGCTAACTTGACTATGTTCCATGCAAAACATGTATATTACCTGATATGTTTGGTCCAACGACTCCTGGTCCTTTCATCAGACGGGAAGCGATAGAACGAGCAAGTGGTATGATCACTTTTGTGATTACAACCTGGTACAAAGCACACAGGCATCTTGTAAAAGTGAATTTATTGGAGCAATCTCTTATATTTATTGGAGGGAATAAATCAGTCTTCTTCTTCTTCTTCTTTGCTTTAATTGCGAGATCTTCTTCTTTGCTTTGCGAGTCGCAACCAGTCTTGTAACATTATCGCCTATGACATCACTTACGCGACCCACAATGCATTTGGGATTTGTAGTCTTTCTAGTTGCGTATTTTTCATAGTCTTATATTTCAACAGTTTTACGACAAACTGTGACTTTTTTTACATGGAAATGATTGTTTAAGATTGACAAACATCATATGTGTCATTCGTGGCATAATTCAAACGGGATCAAAAGATAACTTTTCTCTCTCCATTGACTTCAATGTATAATTTTCCGCTTCCGGGTTCACATGGAGGCTCCCGGAAGGGGTGGGACTTCGCCTCTCTATATAAATGGATGTAGGGTCCGTGACGTCACCCATAGGATTCTGCAGAGTTGCCGAGAAGCCCTTAGTAGGCGGAGTCGGCCACTAACGGCTCGACAGTGACGTCAGAGTTCAACTCCCGCCTTCTCCAGCCTGCTCCAAATAGAGAGCCGCAGTGACGCGTCCTTAAACCCGGAAGTAAACTTAATCCGGTTCCTTCGTCAAAAACCAATGCAAATTCTCCATAGGATTTTGGAAAATAGCTCGAAATAAGGTCTGTGTTTGACACACATTTAAGAGAGGGATCACGTTTTGTTCAGCCGGATAATCTCCATATGTCAACCGTACTTTTATAATTTTTGAATCATAAATCTAGTTGCCAGAAGCAAAATGCTAACGTTATGCTATAAACGAACTACAAGCCAGTACAGCAGCAGGGTCGCACGACTTCAACGTC
Source organism: Notothenia rossii (assembly GCF_949606895.1). Lineage (NCBI taxonomy): Eukaryota > Metazoa > Chordata > Actinopteri > Perciformes > Nototheniidae > Notothenia > Notothenia rossii. Next base: position 41,081,929 of record NC_136903.1, read on the forward strand.
ACGCCAACTTAAGATCGTTTCAGCTGACTTGCACTGAAACTGCACTTTGAACACTTTAAATATATTATTAACATTTTAAACTGTATACCCCGGTTATCTAGGCCCTTTTTGTTTTGTTTAATGTATACCACGTTTATCTAGGCCCTTTTTGTTTTGTTTTATGTATACATGTCACACTGTGGCAAACGATATTTCGATATTTCTGGATGTATAACACATGTAGAATTTTTGACAATAAAGCTGACTTTGACTTTCGCGCCCTTGCATATTTTAACAAAGCTTTTCATTTTAGCCACACTGAATTTAACTAGAAGTCATGGCTGTGTCAATTACCAGTCTGATATCGTTTTACAAAGATGACAAAAAGAGTGTAGATAGAGGAGAGAACCACTACAAGTCAGGACACGTAACAGTGCAGCCTAGATGAAGGTGTGCTTACCGGTGTTGTTAGGGCTAGCATGAGGGACAAGGTTAATAGTGTCGGTGAGTAGTGATAGCAAGAGTATCGTTAACCTAGAGTTAATTTATTCACATTAATTCCCATTAACAAATCCATTTTATGTGTCACATGACATCTTTATTACAAATATTACACACCAGAAAACACAGAAATATCCATGAAATAAACATACAGTAGGCTATAAACAATTACAGGGATGATTGGGAAGGCATTACAAATGTAAATATATTTTAAATAATAAAACAATCCCCCCACCACAGGTATCTACAGGAGAAGAGGGAATTATCTCCACTAAATGTGAATGCCCACGTGGAGAATGGAAATGCAGTCATGCGGCTGCATGAGCCATCTTTGCCATCCACAATTTCAGCTGCACTGACACCCCCTGTCAGTGGAAGAAGCCAAAGGCAGCTAAACGTACGCATTCAGTGGAGGAGCTATTTCCTCCAACCAATAACTAATTCAACCCGCTGACAAGAGAGCCCACCTCCGAAGATCGTGACTGGCTGAGGGACAGACTCGGGGGCAGGTTCTCAGGAATCTATTGGCTTCTCTCCCCCGAGCCAGAAGAGGAACACTACAGCTTGGAAACACTTACTGTTCCTGAAATTATCAAATCTGTTGGGCATCAGGGACCTGAGGCAATTGTGGCAAGTATGGCATTGTCGGAGGAGCAACAGAGGGCAATTCAGGTGGCTACCACTGGTCAGCGAACCAACCCAAACTGGCATTTGTTCAGGAAAGGAAGGTTGACTGCCAGCAACTTTGGAGCTGTCCTGAGGTCAAAGCGTGTGACTGCTTCCCTTATTGCCAGGGTGCTAGGGCAGCAACAGGCCCTTGATGGTGTTTTGTCTGTACAGTGGGGGACTATGAATGAATGTGAGGGCGTCAGGGCATTCACCACTGCAACCCAGATGCAGGTCCATGAGTCAGGATTGTTGGGGGCATCTCCAGATGGTCTGGTAGGGTCTTCCGCTGTGCTGGAGTTAAAGTGTCCGTACGGAGCCAGGGAAATGACAATTAGTGAAGCATTGCAAATCAAGGGCTTCTGTGTCAGTAAGGAAGGAGAAACATTCAGCCTGCGTGAGGAACATCCTTACTGGCACCAAGTGCAAGGTCAGCTTCACAGAAAGAAGAAGAAATTAAAAAAATTTGAATTGTTTTTAATTTACATTTACTCGCCTTTGCAATGTTGTGGTTGTTAGAGTGTTAGGTTTCCTGTCAGCTCGTCTGTTGGGAAGATATAAAATATTAGTTTCATGGAAGTCACACTGTCACATATAAGAGCATTAAGACATACATTACATAGGCTAAAACAAAACATCTAAAGATATAACCTTGCACTTTGATAAGTCTCGTGAACATTTTCACTATTTTTACATTTTTATAGATCAAAATTGAATAAATGGTAGATTAATCCATATTGAAAATAGGGGTCAGCTGCTACACTAATTATAATAGTTATATTTCTTAATTAATTAAGATAAGATATTACTGTATTGATCCCAATTTGGGAAATGTTTGTGTTGCAGCAGCATAACAAGAAAAACAAAATATAAGTTATTATATATACAAAAGTATGTGAGGGATGGAATATTAAATTGAATATAAATGTAAAATGTACATGTGATTTTACGTCCAAGAGAAGCTATGGAGCAGAGAGTTCTCTGCCAGCCAGAGGTGATTTGTTATTAGTTCAATATGTCAAACTGATTTCCCTGACTACAATCTTTAGTTACATGGTGAAACGTTATGCTGCTTGTACTAATTAGACTTATCATATAAGCCACACAGGTTTTAATAGGATGTATTCATTATCTTTACTTATGTTGCGGTCTTTTCAGCAGCGCCATCTCTAAAACGGCGATACAGTCACTAACCATTATTTACACTTCACCGTGACATGGACAAAAATGTAACATCAGCTTACCTCATGGCACGAATCCAGACTCTCCTTTGGAAAACATTGACCGGGAAACGATAGAACAAGCACGTTTCATGTGAAGACCTGTGGCTGCAACCCGGAGCAAAGCAACAAACCATTGCGTAGCTAAGTAGTAGCGCTAGCTTTAGCTAACGTTAGCTAACGAAACGAACTGCCGAGTAAAATTGGAAAACACTGGTAATTAATTATTCTATAATTTGTAAAACTACAGTGTTAAAAATGACAATTTCCAAAAATACAGATTATAATGGTCAGATATAGATATACAGATACTAAAGATAGGCAGGTACTTGCTTTCAAGCAGAACACAGGGGAAAACAAACTTAGCGGGAGTGTTTATGTGTTAGGCGTAATGACGTACAACGGCCTCAACAATTTCCGTAGTCCTATTCAGCCACTCGGTAACAACCATCGTTTTTCAGACACGTAAACTCTTCAAAAATCACCAATGGGGTCACTGCTGATGTATTTGATGTCGTAGAACAAAACGTGATTTATCTCTTAAATTTGTGTCAACCACAGACCTTATTTCGAGCTATTTTCCAAAACCGTATGAAAAAAATGCATTGCTTTTTGACGGAGGAACCGAAAGTGCTAAAAATGCTAACTTACTTCCGGGTTTTATGACGCGTCACTGTGGTTCTCTATAAGGGCAAAGAGGCGGGATCTGCTGCCACCGAGCTGAAATTTCCAGAGCTAGCTGAAGCTACCAAGCTAAGCTAACATGCTCCCCATCTGCCCCCTGCCGTGGCATTTCACGTTTCTAAGGTAAGCGGACATGAAACTACTCAGCAAAACTATATATAATATTCTAAGTTTTTGAGTTTTTAGCATAATACTTCAGAATCTTAAAATCCCTTAACGTTTGTATGCAATTGTGCTAGATTCAACACTGGAATCAAGCAAATATGAATATGTTTGCATGACATTAGTTATTTATATTTTGATATCACTTAATTATACGTTTAACACATTTAAGTCAAGCTAAGGTACATGTGATGGTGGCTAGTTAGTGCTCTTACCTGTGAGGCCTCCTCCAAACAGCATAATAACCAGACTGTATCATTAAAACTAAGTACCAGTTCTAGATCCTTGACTTTAGACAAACAATTCAAAAGACAACATGTATTTAAAGACCAATCTTTATTTGAATGTGCCTCTTAACCTGATATATTAGTTATACAGTAATAGTATTGACAATCTAAAAAAATTTAGCAACTCAACAGTCAACTTTATGTTTCTTATTGTCTAAAGCATTTGTTATTTTCATTTTCCCCCTCTCATATTCAGTGTGGACGGATTGAGACAGCGTGGTGTCCAGAACACTGCAGAGACTTCAGGGAGAAACCTCCGTGTGATGGACGTCCTGTCTGTTTGTTTGGCCCAGAGAGGACTGAGGGTCTTTCCTCAGCGAGGGGGACCAGGCCTGATGGAGGAGCCCATGCTGGGCAAAGCTGATACCAACTGCACAGGCCTAGTCTGTCACTTTATTTGACTAAATGTGTTTACTTGTACATTTAATAGGTTTACACCCTCTGTCCATATGTGCTTTTTATTTAAAACATGTTTGATTAAGTTTTGGTTCACATTTCAATAAATTGTATTTGTATTTGCACTCCTTTTGTCCATTATTCTTACTGAAAATGTTAGATTACACATTCACATTTGACTGAAGATTGGCCCCATTTATTGATGACGTTGCAAACTCTGCGGTACAAGGCACAAGTGATGTGAAGCTCATAAAGCGAGGCAAATAAAAATAATTAGCTGATGGAGTGTAGATGTGGAAATAGGTGCAATCGATCAGCTGACTGTTTTTACAATAAAAGTAGTTTCTTCGTGTACTGGTCTTAAAATCTAATAGCATCAGCTTTTAATTTTCCTCTTGGATGTTCTTCTTGACCCTCAGAGGAGGAGAACATGTTGTGTCTTTCAGGCATGTCCTTTCCTAACAAAAATTACAGGAAACATAAAACATATTATTCCAGAACAAGTGTGTTATTTATGAAAGTGGTGTGTTTGTGTGTTTATGGGCTGCAGATATAATTATTTTGTAATTGTAATGTTTTTTTTTTATTTCAACAGTGAGCTACAAAGACAATCAGATTATGAATGAACAGTATGAAGTTCATCAACATTGAAATATATGTTATTATCAAAATAATATTGAACTGTTATCAAAACGTAGTGCAACTGTAGAAGCTTGCTCTGTTGTCTCACTGAAAGAATAACTTTTACCACGTTTTTTTGAACAATATTCAGAGATAAATAGTAGCAGTTCTCACTATGTGTTAAATATCTTTGCCTTTAATACATTAAATTAGAAAGCTGACAAAATAATATTGCTTGTTAACATCTAAATGTAACTTTTTGCACAGAAAAAACCCTCAACTTCACTGGTGTGTAGGTGATCTAGTATTGTTTAATGGAATGTATATCAGTGTAATAAAGTCAATACTTCATTCATTTAAACCAATATCTTTCTTGATTCTTTGTACAGTATGAAAAAAAGAGTCTTTGTACCTGAGCTGAAGTTCACTGCTGTGAGGAGTCCAGTTCTGTCTCTCACTCTCTGGTCCAGCCTGTCTGCATCACCTGGACACTTTAAACAAACAGATATATATATGTAAAGTACCATGTGTACAAACAATATAACTGATTCTCTTCTGTTGAACATGTTGGATTGTGTATTTTCCGAGTCAGGGTCCTTTTTATTTTACTGTAACTTTGGAAGTTGTGTTACCAATGCTTACTGTTTATTTGATACCCATTTGGTAATGCAATTAATAAAAACAACAAGGTTTGGGTTCGTTCTTCAGATGACTGTGACGTTAACGTCTAAGCTCAATAATGAACTCCAGCTCAACCAACCATATTGTAATATCTAAGTAATCATCTTGAAATATGACATTAATAATTGTAATATATACACACATCTTATTGTGAGGTTGATTTCACATACACTACTACTTCAACATTAGCTTGTCTACATACTTGAGCATAGCCAATTTAAATTAACCTTAGTGATGCATACAGTTCCTACCTACATAATAAAATATCTCTCTAAGTTACAAGGATGACCTTATTTTATCAACCTCAAACAGAAGCTGTTTGTTCAACAGTATTATCCCACTTTACACTTAACACTTCTCTATTTCGTTTTAACCTTTATATATACAGTTTATGATTTTAACTTGGAGGCTACGATTAGCATCGTTAGCACCGATGTAGCTACCACTCGCTTACACGCTAACCCAAGCCTTAACATTCATTACGTCGATTAAAATCATTAACACATAAATAAAGCACTTGAATTTCACTTAACGCAAAACCGCATTCATGCACCGTCTGTTTTAACCGCAGAGCGAGTAACAATAGCCCGATGTATAAGCATGAAGAACAGACAACCACGGCCAGCTTCAAGTTGTGTTTCCTGGATGAACTGACCAGGCAGAGTCCCTGTAGCTAGCTTCACGGAGTATGGAGCTATTTCAGGGTCATAAGTTTTGATCATTCAAAAAAATACAATTGATTTGAAAGTTCAAGTCTTTATCCTGAACTTTGAAAAATACAATGATGTATTCAAAATAAAAAAAAGTTTTTGAAATAATTTTTCAGGTTCAATATTATTTTGATTCAGTTCAGCAATTTTTTTGAATAATATATTTATTTTCAGATTTCACTTTTATACATATTTCGATATTTGAATCCTTATTTTTTTCAGCACAGATTTTTCGTTTTTAAATTCAAAGCGATTATTTTTTCAGTTTCAAATCTTGTTTTTTCAGGTTTCACATTGCTTTTCATCTTCAGATCGTTTTTCCCTTTCAGATATTTTTTTTTCGCTTTCAGATATATATTTTTTTCGCTTTCAAACTTTTGGCTCTGATATTGCTTGGGGGGGCGGGGCTTACCAAAGAGTAGTTTAGCATCCTGAGTGACAGGCCTCCCTCTGTCATGTTGCCTTCATGGATGTTAGAAAACTGAGACCAGCGTCAAAGTTCCGTTAAGCGAGCTGTTGAGCATCGTAGTTGGCAACAATCAAGTACAAATAAACTGTGTTAGAATTCTATGGTTAGAATGTGAAATTACGTATCTGCAACGAGCCATCCAGGTTGTTCTGGTGGACCTGACGCCATCCCCCGCTGTCTCACGGAGAGATACCCTTCCTGCAGCGGTCAGACTATACAACCAGCACAGCCGACCTCGCACAAAACAACACAGACTATAACACCTCTTGTTGATAAATACCAACTATGTGCAATATTTGCAGTATGTGCAATATATATATGACGTTAAAAACTGTGCAATATATACCTGGCTGCTAAATCCGCAGAGCTGTCACAGGGTGTGTATTAGGCTATGTAAAATGTGTAACTTTAAAAATATATATAATTTTTTTTTTTTATCTTTAATACATTTTGTATGCATGCTTTTGGTAACATTAAGCTCTCTGAAAGATCTGAAAGCGGAAAAAAAAAAGATCTGAAAGTGAAAAACGATCTGAAGGCGAAAAAAAGATTGAAACCTGAAAAAAAAAGATTTGAAACTGAAAAAATAATTGTTTTGAATCTGAAAACGTAAAATCTGAAACTGAAAAAAAGAAGTATTCAAATATCAAAATATGTATAAAAGTGAAATATGAAAATAAATATTTTATTAAAAAAATTTGCTGAACTGAATCAAAATAATATTCAACCTGAAAAATTATTTCAAATACTTTTTTTTGTTTTGAATACAACATTGTATTTTTCAAAGTTCAGGATGAAAACTTGGACTTTCAAATAAATTGTATTTTTTTGAATGATCAAAACTTATGACCCGAAATAGCTCCATAACGGAGCAGCTAGCAGAGAAACAAGAAGCTAGCAGTAGCAGTCACTTGACAGAGCGGTCACTCAATGTGACCACGCCCTAATTTATGCAAAAAACTTAGACCTAATATAAATAAATAGGGTCGTGTTAGAAAACAATTCACTCACAGATCCATAATCATGAAGGTGGAATCCAACTATATCGATAATATGGAGACAGGGGTAGAAACATGTTTTTTTCTGCTGTAAAATTGGGCATTTTAACATGGGGGTCTATGGAAATTGCTCCTTTCTGCAGTCATCGCCTATCGTCCAATATATGAACTGCAGTATGTAGCGCTTCCGTATTGGCGTCCCGGCTCTTCCCCAGAGTTTGCCGCTTGCTTGTAACCCATCCCCCGGCCCTGGCGCGAGCATGGAAATATGATTGGCGGCGATATCATTTACGGGACGGTGCAAAATGAGAAGCATTCTGACCCAAGTACTGAAGGAATGAGGTATTTTCGGTCTACAATGACAGAGAGAGAAGAGACTGTCAAGTTTGGCCGTACTCAGCATTGAATCAAAACGCACTAAAGCTGTTGATCTTAATCCGTGTGTGAGGCGTTTTGCCGAACAAGATGGTAATCGCCGCATTCAGCTGTAATAGACATGTCAACTTGATGCTCTGCTCACGGATGAGCATACAAAACTGTTAAGATGATGACCTTACGTGTGTAAATATACATATTTTTCTTTGTGGGGGTCTGCCCCGAAAAAAGTGTTTTAAGTCCTGAGAAAGTCAAATAAGAAGGTGTGTAAAACTACACTGCCCAGCCAAAAAAGAGTAACCACTTTGTTTTAACTAGGCCAGTAGGTAAGGGCTTTCCACTGGAAAATAACTGAAGTATAAAATAATGCATGACTGAAGTGATGGAGACCATGTTTGAAGGCAAACAAAAAGAGGAAATAACAGGTCAAGCAAATCCCCCTCTCAGATTCCACAGCAACCAGAAGAACATAAATACTGGCTGGTGATTTGATTAATCAGCTTTGTGATGGAATAAAAAATGCACAGTGCATTTCCTTAGCTGTGGGTGAGTCCACTGACACCACTGACAATGCTCAGTTGCTGGTGTTTGTGAGTTGTTATGATGAGGCAAAGGGGGAGTTTGTTGAAGATGTGTTGGGCCTGACGAACCTCAGTGGACACACAAGGGGGCAAGACATTTATAAAGCAATAATGGGGATGCTGAATGAAAGAGGGTGCAGCTGCCTTTATTCATAACTGTGATGCTCTTACACTGCCACTCTGAGGGATCAACTACAGACACAATAACAATGAAAACTGCTGCATACAGATTATTTTTGTTTTTGCAACCTCATGTTAAGAATCTTGTTGTAATTGTTTAAAAGTTTGAATGACTGTAATAAACTGACCTTTGTCTCATTGAAACATTTTTTTTGGACCTTTAACCTGTTAGGCCCCAAGCCTGTTTTTCAGGTTTCAGGCTCAAAAATGACATTCCCAGAACAAATGACCATATCTTCCCTTCTAAAAAGGTTTAAATTAATAATCTTTTTTCTCAAAGTAATGATAAACCTGTGAGTTAGATGTAGAAAAGTTAGAATCAATATAGATGGTTTTGATTTTAAAGAAAATTCAGATTGAACATGGTAAAAAACTGTAAATTATAGTGTCCGTCCCAAAAATATTTTGTACTTATAGTGAAAACTAACCTTTGATGATGGGTTAGTAGACTAAAAGCTTTAGGAATCTAAAGTACCCTGTATCAACATTGATGCAAAACAAGTGATATTTGACCTTTTTAGACAGATTTAGCAAAAAAAACCTCTTCTGGGGCCATTTGGGTGGATTTTCCTTATCTCTGGCCCCCCTTCTTCGATTTTGACATGTGACATCTCTTTCTGACCGTCAGAGCCAATACAATCGAAGGGAAATCGTCCCGCACACACTCATGTTAAAAAAAAAAGATGGCATTTTCGCACATTCAATCTTCTACAGAGCGTAGGAATGGCCTGCTCTACTATTTGAAAACGGAATTGTAGTTGTATTGCTTATAGATTATCAGAACATTTCAAAGGGGACACAGCCACATTGGATATTAACCTATGGATTAACTACAGCATCGTTGTTATCGTTTTAATGCCATTGAGGACCAGTTTTGACCAGACAAAACAAAGGTAAGCCATGTTAGCGTTGTAGGCTACCTAGCACCACATGTTTTGATGTACGTTTTTGTTGATAATGTTGCAAGTTTGTATCTTTCAGTGTTAAGGTGGGCACCCTTAGATTCTGTGTCTTTACGATCATAAACGATGTGTTGGATGTGCAGCTAGGATAAGTAATAAGGGAGCTAGGAGTGATTTTCGGTGCAGTAATAGGTTAGCATTTTTCGCTCGGGGCTAATTCAGAGGCTCACTGTTATCATTGTGTTTTTTTTTGTTTTTTTAAATGAAAAAGATCAGTTAAATGATTTTTTTCCCGTTATATTGATATCAAATATTCATAGTTTATTAAATATTAAGGTTCCTTAGACGTTGTTTCCTGCAAATGATGCGATTTCGGCCCCGGAACCGGATCCGTGGGGCTTAAGAGGTTTTAAGATTTGTATTTGAGTACCCCTGGGTTAGAGTTTGTGTGGAGGACTGCACCTTTTCCCGTTAAGTTAGTATTTTATAAATAAAAACATTGCATAGAAACTGGCGTACGCCATTTTTTGAGCCTATATCCCTTTATAAATGAGGCCCCAGGTGAGGGGAGTGAGCTGATTGTAAGAGCCTGGAGGAAGGCGGGATCTGAAATGACAGGAAAGTTATTATGTGCAAAAACAAAAAACAACTATAAATGTGTCGAACCAGTAGAGCACGCTCATGAACTGTTAGCGCCGGAGCCTCGCTACGGGGAAACTGTGGCGTGCATAATTGCTCCGCATTTGCGCATAAGATGAGGCCCCCTGCGCAAGATGTGGCCCTGTGTTCTGCGTGTCGGTAGGGGAGGCCCTGAGTAAGGGCCTTAAAGATTAAAGATTAATGACATGGCTCCCTTCTGAGAGAGCAGATTAGTGTAAGGTCAGCAGGAATTTCTTAAAATGATTAATATTGATGAGTGACATGTATTCAATTTTAAAAGGCTATGAGAAAAACTTTTTTTTTTGGAAAACTAAAGAATTTCTTTCTTTTATTAAACGTGTTTTATAATTAATCTGTCAAACTGTGTCCACCCCAGTGGCGTAGCCACCATAGGGCCAGGGTGGGCCCAGGCCCACCCAGTTTACTCATTGGCCCACCCTGAGAAAGCTTCGGTGTCATTTAAAAAATATGTATTCACCCATTGAGAATATCCAAGAATTCAAAGTGAAATTCAAGTGAACAAATATCCAGCTAATTAATGTTGAATGTGTTTTATCCTCTGAATCGTACTCATTTACGGGAAAAACTGATTGTTGGTTCTGGCGCGTGCCATAATAACGTGAGAGAGGCAGAGAGCTGCCTGCAAAATAAATGATGGCTCAAAGTTCACTAATGAACTTTGGTTTTAAAAAAAAAGCCAGACTCCAAGAAGAGCCCCCACTGCCCTCATCTAGCGGCGATCTATACGATCATTTTCTGATAACGATGAAATAGCCCCGCCTCCCTCTCCCCACGTCTCCCTCTCCCCACCTCTCCTGCTGCTGCTGAGCTGTTAGAAGAAAACAAATGTTAACGGAAACTCTGCCGCACGGTTCCCTCGTCCCTTAGAAGAGGCGGAGAGGTGGGTGTTTTTGATCTGCTGGTGGACCGTCCGGAGAGATATACACAGGGTTGGGTTGTAACGGAATACATGTAACTCGTTACGTAATCAGAATACACAAATAAAGTGTATTCAGCTGGCGTTACATTTGAAAAACGAGTAATCTCATTACAGTTACTTTCGTAAACCTGAAGTGAATACATTTTGGAATACTTATTGGAATTATTGGTGGAAAAGTTTCCTCACAAAATGTAATATTCATTACCGGCAGAACTGTGTGCACACTGCAGCGCTGCAGCATGTCAGTGAGCGAGAGAGAGATGCAGCGTGTCTGTGAGGCCCCGCCCCCGCACGCAGATGAGAGAGAGAGAGATCTCTTTTTAAATATATTGAAAGTTAGAAATGGAGATGGTTAGATAAAATGTGCAAGATAACGTTTATGTAGCATTTCTTTATTTTCGAAATGATGACATTTATAACGGGATCAAATCAAAGTGAATGGCTTGCTGCTGCTGAATGCATGGGGCAAGTGACCGGAAAACGTTTTAAAAGTGATTACATCGTTTCAGATAATAATAATAAATAATAATGATAATTCATTCTATTTAGGGGCGCCTTTCAAAGCACCCAAGGACACCTTACAATTCATAACATATTCTAAGGAAAGGTTTTAAGACAGTACAAAGAATGCAGTCCAGGTGATGTTTTGGGAGCAGATGAGAGAGCTGTCCAGAATGACACCAAGATGTTGTGTTTGTGCTCTTAATAAGCCATTAAAACAGTAAAATATGTGTCTTCTGTTCACCAAAACATACCCATCTGTTATGGAAAAAGAAAGTATTCCAAAAGTATTCTAAAAGTAATTTGCCACCGGTACCGGCGGGGATTGTTGTTAGCTTCTTATGCGCAGAAGAAAAATCTGGCCCACCATATTTTTTACAGGCCCACCCTAAAATACATTTCTGCCTACGCTACTGGTCCACCCTTTAATAAACCTCTGCCTGAGTTACACAATTGGTAGGTGGAGAGCTGGAGTTTCCCGACTGGCTGTTGTTTCTAATTGAAAAGAAGCAAACAGTCCTATGAACCTCTTTCAGGGGGCTTTTACCGCAGTTCCAGTTCCACTGACTGACGCTTATTTTACACCTCCCTATCTCTTTCCTTGTGTATCTTCCTTCATTATAGCTCAGACATGAGATACACAGGATTGATTACAGGGGATGGACCCACAAACCTTGGGGCCAATTTCTTGGAGGCGACATGAAGAGTTAGGTGGAGAGCCAGACCTTCTAGCCCGTCCTGTAGAGGGGAGCAGCCCTGCGATGCACGTCTGATACAGCCTTCATCCGGGCTGAGCTTCTGAGTAAGGCCTGGTGAGCACCGGCCCAGATCCGGCGGCAGCGTCTAATTATGGCATGAGCTGATGGCACCATTACCTCTCCTTTGTTGGACGAAAACAGTGGGGTCTGGTAGCCATTGGCACAATGGAAGGGAGAGGGACCAGTCTCCGCTTTGGGGAGAATGTTATGGGCAAACTCAACCCATGTGAGGTGGTCGCTCCAGGTGGCCTGGTTCTGGGAGACAAGACAACGTAGAGTAGTCTCCAGTTCCTGGTTCAAGCGCTCCGATAGTCCATTAGAGTGGCGCCTAAGAGCCGGCAAAACTCCTTCCAGAATGCGGAAACAAACTGTGACCCTTGTTGGAAACAGTGTCACTAGGAAAACCATGGATCTTGAATACCTGGTTCATCATGACCTCTGCGGTACCCTTGGCAGAGGGAAGCTTGGTTAGGGGGATGAAATTAGCCATCTTGGAGAACCGGTCCACCACTCTCAGGACCGTAGTATTGCATTTGGATGGTGGGAGTCCTGTCACAAAGTCCATGGAAATGTTTGATCAGGGACGTTGGGGAACAGGCAGCGGCTGAAGCAAGCCCATCTGGAACTGAGGTCTTATTACGGCACACACAGGACAGGCTGCTACGTACTCCGCCACTTCCGTCTTCATGGCTGGCCACCAGAACCGCTGTTTGATCATAAACATGGTTAGTTTAACACCAGGATGGCACGTGAGCCAAGACGTGTGAGCCCAGTGGATTACCTTGGAGCGAAGAGACACGGGACAAACAACAGGTTTCTCAGGCACTCCCTAGGTGCCGGGCTCACAACATTCACTTGCTTCACGTCTGATTCTATTTGCCAAGAAAACGCTCCATCCACACGGTTCAGTGGAAGGATGGTTTTGGGTTCTAGGGCAAGTGGTTCTGGGTCGCAAAGGCGAGACAGAGCATCAGGCTTCCGGTTCTGGGACCCAGGATGAAAAGAGAGCGTAAAGTGGAACCTACTAAAAAATAATGTCCACCTGGCCTGGCGAGAGTTGAGGCGTTTAGCTTTTGAAATGTATTCCAGGTTTTTATGGTCCGTGCAGACTAAGAAAGGCTGCTCTGCCCCCTCTAACCAGTTCCTCCATTCCTCGAGGGCAGCTTTGACTGCTAACAGTTCTTTATTTCCCACATCCTAGTTCTTTTCAGCTGTCAACTTACGTGACAGGTAGGCACTCGGGTGCATCTTGTTGTCTTCCACTGATCTTTGAGACAACACCGCTCTCTAATTGGAAGCGTCGACCTCGACCACAAACTGACGCTGGGGATCCGGAATGGTGAATCTTTCCCTGAGGCGCTGGAAGGCGATGTGAGCCTGGGGAGTCCATTTGAAGGGAACCTTTGAAGAAGTAAGAACATTCAGAGGGGCCGCAACAGAACAGAAGTTTCTAATAAACTTCCTATAGAAGTTAGCAAATCCTAAAAACTGCTTAACCATTTTTCTAGAGTCTGGTGTTGGCCAATTGGACACCGCACTGACTTTGGCAGGTTCCATCTGTACCTGATTAGGTGAGATTATTTATCCTAAGAAGGACCGTCTCTGTTTTGAACTCACATTTATCTGCCTTAACGTACAAGTGGTTCTCAAGCAGTTTCTGCAGAACCTAAAGTACATGGTTAACATGGATTTTAGAGTCTTGGAAAATCAAGATATCATCAAGATACACAAAAACTGAAATATTCAGAAACTCCCGCAAAACTTAGTTCACAAAAGCTTGAAAAACAGCTGGTGCATTGCAAAAGGCATCACTAAATATTGAACTCCGTCTTCCACCTAACCCCGTCTTCCACTCATCCCCCTTTCTTATTCCAACAAAGTGGTATGCGTTTCTCAAGTCCAACTTTGTGAATACCTTGGCAGTTTGAAGCAGTTCGAAGGCAGAGGACATGAGTGGCAGTGGGTAGCGGTTCTTCACGGTAATGTCATTGAGATGACTGTAGTCTATGCAGGGTCTCAGTGACCCATCTTTCTTCCCTACGAAGAAAAAACCCGCCCCGGCTGGTGAGGATGAGGGGTGAATAATCCCTGTCTTGAGTGAGTAGGAAATGTAGTCGTCCATTTCTGCTCTCTCCGGTCCTGAGATGGAATATAGTCTCCCTCTGGGGATGGGGGCTCCCGCTAGAAGGTCAATGGGGCAGTCGAAAGATCGGTGGGGAGGTAGCGACATGGCTTTAGATTTATTAAAAACGTCCCTTAAATCGTGGTAGCATGGGGGTACCTTCCGCAGATCAGGATAATCAGGATGATCTACAGCATTTCCAGCATGTTCGATCGGTGCATGAGCAGCTCGTGAATGTTTACATCTATTATTACAATCCCCCCCCCTCGCCTTAATTTTCCCGTAGCGCCAGTCAATCTGGGGGTTGTGGATCTTTAGCCATGGGAAACCCAAAATCACTGGGTGCTGAGCAAATTCGAAAATGTGAAATTGCATTGTTTCTGTGTGGTCCTTATTTACAGTGATCTGAATAGGTTCTGTGCACTGTGAACAAAAGGCGGCCGTCTAAGGCACTTGCGTTAAAGGGGCGAGAAAGAGGGACAGTTTTTACCTGCAGCTGTTGGACTATGCCCCAGTCCATTAGGCTTTCGTCAGCCCCTGAGTCTATTAATACCCCTTGGTCAATGGCCTGATTATTAATGGAGAGGTTTACCTGGGTTACGGGACGAGGAGGAAACAGCAGCCCTCCCACAGACGGCGCTGCATCTCCTCCAGAGAACGCCTGGTCCTACCCAGCTGCATGGGTTCCTCCGAAGCAAGCGGAGGCGCTGTCCTCCGATGGTCCGAAGTCGTGGACTGGAAGGACCTTCCTGGTGGGAGGATTCTCACAGGGAATCCCTGGGGACTGGGAGGACGGACACCTGTGCGCCGGCGCTCCTGCTCCCGAAGTCGGTTGTCGACCCGGATGGACACAGAGATGAGGGACTCTAGGTACCTTGGCACCTTCAGAGGAGCCAGCTGGTCCTTTATCGGATCTGAAAGTGGAGCGGAGCACCGGAGTGTTCCACTCGCTGTGCTGAGGCATCTGCAGAAGTCTTCTGCTGGCTTCTGTGGCAGGCGATGTGTGGTCGAGTATGCGCCTCATAGTGTCTGTGAAGTCGGATAATGAATAACAGATCTCAGAGTCTCTGGACCATTCTGCGGTAGCCCAGGCTGCAGCTCTCCCCATTAAATGGGACACGATGAATGCCACCCTTGCATGGTCTGATGAAAAGGCTCCTGGGTTGTGTTGGAAATGCAGGTCGCACTGCACAAGGAAGGCTGCAGTTATTGGAGTCTCCAGCTCCTCAAGCTAGTAGATCTTGACGCCTTGGGCTGACAGAGCGGCGTGAAGTGTCTTTGTGTTGTCTGAGTCCATTGTCGCCAGTTCGTTCTGTCACAAACTTGAAAACACAAGGTAGTAGGACTCAAATGCACGATCCCAGGAGACAGAGGTAAAGTATTAGAAAAATACTTTATTTCCAATAACAGGTCACAAAAAAGGATCTACGCTTTTGACGAGGTAACAAAAACAATTCCCTCAGAATGAGGATCAAAACTAATTATCAGAAAAATAGCAACAACAGTTGGAGGAGCCTGCGACTTAAGTTTTTCATCGCCATATCTACACTGTAGCTACTGTGCACATATCTCCAAATATTTGGCGGAAATCGGGCTCCATTTAAGGCGGGGCCTCGCATAATGACGCACACCTGCTAGTCTATTCCTCAATTCTTGGTTTTCCAAGGCTAGGACAATAAAGCCTTGAAATCTTCTACATTATACTTCTGGAAGTAGCAATGAGAAGACGGGTACACTGTGGTCATAAAGGGATGGACATGGTCAGCAACAATACTGAAATGATTGTACTCAATTGGTACCCAGGGGGCCAAACTATGCCAATAAAATATCCCCCACACCATTACACCATCCCCACCAGCCTGAACCCTTGATACATGATTTATGTGGTTAAGCCAAATTCTGATCCTACCTTCCGAATTTCCCAGCAGAAATCAAGTCTCATCAGACCAGGCCGATTATCGAGGCCGATATTCCGCATTTGACCGATTATCGGTATCGGCCTTTTTTTATAAAATTGCCGATAAAACTTTGGCTCTGATGCGGCCCTTTCTCTGGCTGCAGTCACCACTCTCTGTACACGAGCAATGTCCCGCCCACAGCGCTATCTGATAGGCTATTACTGAAGTGTCAATCAACACTGAAGATTTTGCGGGCGGGAGCCAGCCAGAGAGGCGGGACCTTCTCAGATTACAGGCAGGTGCGAAGAAAGCAGACACAGACAGAGGCATGCAGCAGCGCTGAGCGGCAGAGCCATACATTTGTTTCGAAGGTAAATCAGTTGAAAGCCGAAGTTCAATAAACATCCCAAACCCCTATGCTGAAGTTGCAAAAACACCACGATCTTATGATCCAATTCTATCAGTTTCCCAGTTACACAGGGACGCGGGAAGTCAGTCAGAGTTGGGGGTGCGTGCAGCGTCTCGCAGCGGAGTAACTGTGGTGCGGAGGGGGGGCTGCGAGTGGAGCCTCGCAGTTTTTCAGGTTGATATGTGAAGCTCATTAGCTAGCCAACATGTATCTAGCAAATGTTTAGCAAGATATTAGAAGTGAGGCTACTAGACTAACGTTATAACGTTGTAATAGCCTCACTTTTAATATTTTGCAAAACATTAGCTAGCACTAGTGTTTTATAGTTGCTCGCAGTTTATTGGGATTTTATGCTAGATAGACAGGCATTGTTTTGATATAATAAATTAAGCATTATTGTTAGTTAAGCATGTCAGCCTGCAGCCCCACTTTTAACTCTGTCTTTCTCTAACTCATTGCAGATCTATGGATGCACTAAAAAAAAAGGAAACCAGTTGTAAGATGTTTAAAAGTTCATTAAACATAATAGGCTATATGCTTAAATGCATTTCAAAGAGGTTGTGTTTGTGTTATTCTACATTTTGACACAAAGATTTTCTGATTTTACTGCAAATGTATATCGGTTCCAAATATCGGTTATCGGTCTCCTTGATTACTAATAATCGGTATCGGTATCGGCCTTGAAAAAGCCTTATCGGTCGATCCCTAGTAGAGATGGTTGTGTGTGAAAATCCCAGTAGATCAGCAGTTTCTGAAATACTCAGACCAGCCTGTCAGGCACCAAAAGACAAAAATAATCTTAAAATCCTGTGGGAATTCTGAGCAGACATGCCTTGTTTTTTGACTGATATGTACCATCCAGTAAAACTTTATTGTAGATAGTTAATTATCATCATCACTCTTTTAACAGTCACTTCTGAGCAAATGGTTATCAACCGTTTCCTCTTGCACCTTATCCATGAGAGCTGTTATGACCTAATATATCATCCATTGGTGTCAAATACTAAGAAGACTCCATAAAAAGAGAGAGAGGTGGTGGGGGGGGGGTTCAGTTGTGAGGACTTACATCCTGGTGTAACTTGTGCTTGTCATTCTGCATGCAATCTGAGACTCAGTGAATGCATTGTTCTTCTTTTGTTTTAATCAGAACTTTTACCACATAGCAGTCATTTTAGTGACACTAAAGCGTGAATTAGCAGTTTTAGTCAACTGATTTCCTCGCAGTAATTCCATTCAAATCTATCCGTGGAACTCCTGTGCTGTTTGTTTGGACATGGGGAAAAGCTGCAGAGTTAACAAGCTCCGCATTCTGTGTGTGTTCTTAGCCCTGGTCTCAATAGCAACCATCATCACGTTGTGGACTATTGCCCTGACAGGAGGAGACAATGGTGACGGGACAGCTCCTTGGGACAGGTAGGACATCCGATCCGACAAAATGTTTGACAAAGCTGTCTCATCAAAGGATGTTAAAAAGTAATAAACAATTTGCTGAAAGTTAAGTGCATGCAGATAGAAAGATCAAATTGGCTTCACATGGTGCCATACAACATGAATGAGAATTTTTTTTTTTTAAATCTTGGTTTATATTGATCCCTGTTGGAGCAAGACAGACTCTTATTTAAATAAAAGTTAAAATTCAAAAGAAACATTGTGTAATAAGTATTAGTGTTTTTCCATCAATGTAAGTAAAAAAAAACACATCAAGTGAAGAAATAACTGTCTCTTCTTCTCCATCTTCTATATCCCCGAGATCAACATTACTTTACTGTGCTCACAGCTCATTGCCTCTGAAATGAATGTGGTGTAATCTTATGTTCTTATTGAAAAAATTGTATGTAACTATTTCATAGTGAGGGCACTATACATAAAATGTATATGGTTTATAGTGTGTCTATTGGTAACAGAACATACAGTATGTAGAGTGCAGTTGTGGCGCCTCCCCCCCTTCAGTGGAAAGCATATTTAATTGTTCAGATAGAGATTATTTTAATAAAACTTCACTAAGTGTGTTTCAATATACAGTAATGTTTAATATATAAAATCAGAACCATTGCAGTATGTTCATTTCCCCTCTCTCGTCTGGGGTACTCAGAAAAGCACCCCAGTAAGTGCAGCAGCCAACCAATCGCTGACCGTTGCTACCCGAAAACTATGCAAGCAAAACATTAAATTCAGCCAATCAGCGCCTTCACATCTGATGGCCAAGGGGCGACAAATTCAGAACCCAAGGCAGTCTGTGCGTGTGAATACTTTGACTTCTGCAGACTCTGGACTTCAGTCCCAGTTTATACTGTATAAACTATGTCCAGGACAAGGTGTTTGGAAGTTTTGATTCATAGTTTAATTAAGCGCTTTGAGCACCAGGAAAAACGCTATAAGATGTATTATTTTTGTTAACCACACTGAAGATTATGGAGGTATACCACACTACACATCTAATTACATCTAATTAAATAACTACATCGAGCCAATTTTGAAGATTTTTGGAGGAGTTGTTTGTAAGGTCAGTTCTAGTCAGTCAGCAGCCTTTGTAAGCCTATCTTCAACCAGTCAGTGAATCTCCCTGCAGAGCCAGTCAGATACTTTGAATCTGTTGATTAGGCTTCTCATATTTGTAAGCCTTAATTTGTCTTAATATTAAGCCCAAAACAAACAAAGTCAACACAAAATCGTGTTTAGTTTAAAAAAAAAATTAGGTTATAAGTAATCTTATTTTTTCCCCCTCAGCTATCGTCTCCCCACTGCTTTGGTCCCTGCCTACTACAACGTCTCCCTTTGGCCTCGGTTCATCTGTGACCCGATAACTGGCCTCTACATCTTTACAGGTAATGAACATTACTAAAACCAATTATTGTGCTTGTGTAGCTGAGGTTTCTGTTTTCTTCTTTTACAATGACTTTTAAAATAAAGCAGCCATTTAGAAGCCAGTGGTTGGTGTTGGCCCACTGCAGGTTACAGGTCAATGGTTATCCATTGTTGTAGCACCCCATTATTCTGACATCCTGTTCTACACAAAACAAACACACATAGCCCAAAAGGCCTTTTGCTCTTAAGATACACAATTTACAGAGGTGGGAACAGTACTCAGATCTTGTACTTGAAAAATACGGTGCTGTGGATTGGCCGCCGTGTCACGAGCTCCTCTTATTTGTATTAGGGTTCTGCCAATGTTTACATTAACCAGTTGAGCCCCCCTATCGGTTAATAAACTGCAGAGCTCGCTAACTAAGCCAGCTGTCACTAACCTGTCGGTTAGTAGCCAGCAGGGCTCGCTGCAGAAGCCTGCTGTTTTTAAACTATCGGTTAATAAACTGCAGAGCTCGCGGCATTCCTCTGTCCCAGATATACCTCCTACACACGCTCATACTAAGCCCACGAGTGCCGTTATAACGCCTCTTGTGGATAGCACTGCACACACCTCCACTCATCCCCTGAGCGTGTACGCACCGCATGATGAGAGCCGGAGTGAAACGCAGCGTGTGGAGGCTCCCTCGCAGCCCTTTCGGTTGCCTCACGGGCAGCGGCGCAGAGGGCTCTGGCGTGGCTCGTCACCATGACGACCACAGCAAATCACGAGCATGTATGTCCGCTCTCAGAGTATTTCTCAGAGTGGCAGCCAGAGGTGGGAGTAAGTCCTACATGTGCAAGTCATGAGCAAGTCTCAAGTCTTGACCTACAAGTATCAAGCAAGTCCCATGTCACTGTGGTGAGAGTCAAGCAAGTCAAGAATGATCAGACAATCATATTAGATTCATATTAACCCCAGAACTGCAGACAATATAGCTGGGACTCAAAAAGTCTGTTCAAAAAGGCAGAATTCCAGGTAAGAAAATCATATAGGGCATTTGCCATTACACATATTTAATTTAAATTTCTGTTAACACTAGAACCGCCAACAGCGTCAGCACCTACATAGATATCATTTTCAAATCATTTAATTTTTTCCTCTTCATCATTTCCTTATAAACTAAGTAGGACGATTTAAAAATCACTTAATTGGGTTCATTTAGAAATTGCTTCAGTTTATCATCATAACAGATCAAAAAGTTCAGATTCATTTTTACAATAAATTAAAGAATGATGCACTTCTACAAACAAAAACAACATAATTAAAACATTTAAACAAACTACATTATTCAAAAGTGTACAGTAACTTCTGATAATAACACAGGGGAAATAAACGAGGCATCTATTTTCCCCTCTCTCTCTCCTTCCCCTGACAGCCCGTCAGTATCAGGGTTAGTCAAAATGGATCACTTGGCTGTTCTAGTGTTCATTTACCGTTTTGTCTTCTCTTTGCAATGCTTAATCGATTTGAAACCAAGTCTAACGTAGCTTAAACTTAACGTTAGCTTTCTAGCTAACACAACACATTCACGTAACTTTCTCTGTGGGGGTTTTTGTAGTGACGAATGAAGTTGGATGTTGTGGTGGTCGTGTCACTGATCTTTATACTGCAGACTCTGCCTACCGCTGTTCTCTTCTTATTAGCGTCATCGACAACATAATCCTTGAATCCAAACTTGCCTATTTTTGGAGTAACGCTAGCCGCTGCCATGTTAACTGAGACTCCTGCCTTCTAGTGGGTTGCCAGGTTTGGGCGCACGGCGCTATAATCATCCAATTACGTTTCGAAAAAACTAAATGTAATATCTCACTACAAAAACAAACGCAAATATTTAATTTTAAAAAGTCAAGTCCTTTCAAGTCATCTGTCTCAAGCTTAAGTCAAGTCTCAAGTCACAAATACCAAGTCAAAGTCAAGTCAAGTCTTTTATCAATGTTAGTCAAGCAAGTCTCAAGTCCAAAAATATGCGACTCAAGTCCGACTCGAGTCAAGTCATGTGACTCGAGTCCCCACCTCTGGTGGCAGCGCATGTGGACCAACCCAGTCTCACGGCATTTCGTGTTATAGTCACAACATCAAATCTATTGATTCGTGTTCACCAACACGATTTTCCCCCTTTTTTTCGTGTCACACAGAACGATTTTAAAAGCAATGTATTTCTATTGGTAGTGTGTTTCGTGCCTGCAACACGTCTTTTTGTCCGGTCGGGTCTTGGAAGACGGGAAGCTGTGTGGTTCATAAAAACATGTTCTTTATATGTAAAGTCTATGGTTCTTACTCAATATCAAGCTGCAATTATTGTTTTTATTTTAAATCGTATAATGTCTGACTTTTTTTTGTTTTTTTGCCATCAGTGAGGAAAAGAAATGGGCCTTAGAGCCTCAGAATACTTAAATCTTTATTTTTTTTAAATCTTTTTTTCCTTCTAATTTGTTACTCTTTTCTAAATAACACACTGTTATTTACTCAACAATAACAGCAGATTGTCGGGCCTCCTTCCTATTTATACCGGAAGTGAGCACGAGGGTGGGGCCCACCTCGCAGGTGCCCGTGGACTACAAGTGTTTCAGTGCTGCGCGGGTGCGCAGGGGATTACCCAATAGCGATAGCCTTAGAGGGCTACACCTATACTCACAGAAGATGGAGTTACAGTAGGTAACTTCAGTTGTTGCTGTATGTGAGCTGTCACAAGAAAGAGGAAGCGAGATCCCGGGCCGGAGTGCTAGTGAGAGTGTGGAAAAGTTCAAACCTGCCTCACCTTCTAGCAAATGTCCAGTCACTGGATAACAAGCTGGATAAACTCAGAAGCAGGATGCCTTTTCAGCGCTGGACGAGTTCTATGGTGTAATGGACAGGACAGAAAATTCACGGCCGGGGACTTTACATCCGCCGACATGAGAAAATCCTGCCGAAGTACTACCAGCACATCAGCTGGCCGACGCGCGGTAGTAACAACATGTATATAAAGCATATAAAGCTCTCCCTCACCCTCCCTTTGGCAAATCAGACCACATCTCACTGCTGCTGCTGCCTGCTTACAGGCAGAAACCAACCCAGTCTCACAAAAAAACATGAAATAGCTACGTTAATCCACAGGGCAAAACGTAGTATATTCACAAATAACCCTCTCAAGACGTGACATGGATACAATATCTTTTCAATAGTATGTTCCTGCAATGCTGGAGACTGCAGTTTCAGGACCGCAGTCCTGGGACCGGACCGCAATCCTTGGACCCTAGTTTTTTTGCAACATCGCCACCTAGCGAACTGGATGCCCGCAAATGTACAACCAGCGAGTATTGAGTGGTACAGTCTCAGAGTCAATGGGATTTCTCCATAGGATTTTGGAAAATAGCTGGAAATAAGGTGTGTGGATGACTCAAATTTAAGAGACGGATCACGCTTTGTTCTACGACATTAAATACATCAGCAGTGACCCCACTGGTGATTTTTGAAGAGTTTACTTGTCTGAAAAAAGATGGTTGTTAACAAGTGGCTGAATAGGACTACAGAAGTTGTCGAGAACGTTGTACGTCATTACGTCGAACACGTAAACACTCCCGCTAAGTTTGTTTGCCCTGTTTGGCTTGAAAGCAAGTACCTGCACTCTTGCAAACTGTTAAAACAAACGCTTCAACTTGTACAATTCTGAATCTGTATTTTTGAATATGGATCTTAAGTTGGCATGACGTTGAAGTCACGACCCTGCTTTACTCGGCTGTCGTTCCTTTATAGCATAACGTTAGCATTTAGCTTCTGGAGATTAGATTTATGATTTGAAAATTATAAAAGTAGGGTAGACATGTGGGGATTATCTGGCAGAACAAAACGTGCATTTGTCAAACAGGTTCGCTTTCCACAGACCTTATTTCGAGCTATTTTTCAAAATCCTATGGAGAAATCCCATTTTTTGTCGAGGGAACCCATGCGCAGTTTACTTCTGGGTAAATACGTCATCCCTGCACCACTCTATTGAGTCTCATACATAGCGAGTCTCTTTAGACATTGGAATGCTTGTTATTAACGATCTAAAAATGCATGACATTTTTTTTTTTTTGCAGAAATTAAAGAAATATGATGAAAATATTTTTTTATATTTAGCGGGTCTCTTTAGAAATTGTAATGCTTGTTATTAACGATCTAAAAATGCATGAAAAATATTTTTAGGATGATTTCGTTTTATTTTGTGTCTAACTTTCTATTGCTGGGAAATGACGGTGGAAGTGAATCCCTTCCTTGTCTCTCACCGCCCCATGTCCCCATCCTCCCTCCCTCCGTTTTTCCGTTCTCCCAGACCCCTCTGGAGTCTCCTAGTGGTATTTTATCATGCTTTAATGAAGTGTTCATCTTAATGGAATTTACCAACATTCCCCATTTCCCCTAGTTTCATTTATCTTGTGCATGCCCAGTGACAGAAAGAGAGCAGCCATTCATATGAAGCCTTTGTCGCTCCAGAGGCAGAAAACCACTAAAACAACCATCATTAACACTAGAATATCAATACAAACTTCAATTTATAGAAAACCAATAGTGGTGATAATACAAATAATATATGAGATTAACCCTTGTGCCCTCCTCAAATGTACTACCTCTGGACACCTCATTATTTATTACAAAAAGACACACACAATTATATATTTTCAATATAATTAGTAGGGGGATGGGGCTTTGGTCGTTTTTAGAGTCTTGAATATATCAAAGTTTAATACAAAAATGGATTTGATTGCATTGTTATTTTTTACGTAGTGTCAGATACTACTTCTGGACACCTTTGTGGCCAAAAATGCCTAATTTCTCACACTCTAATTGTCGTTCATCTTCATGTATGAAGGTAGATATGGTGCAAAATGCGAGAGCGTGTAAAACCTGATGTGAGCACTTGCAGAAAACAAATCTGAGCTTGTGTGCATACATTTACACTTGTATAAAATATCCACTTAATTTTGAACCAAATGTACACTTGTATAAAATATCCACGTAACTGTGAACCAAATTTGAAGTCACAGAAGAAAAAAAAAAGTTTTGTAGCTTGTAGAAAAAAAATGAACTTAGTGATGAAATATTCACTTGCAGAAAAATACATATTTTTCCATAATAATATAAGATAATTTACAAAGGCTTTAAAAACCCAGAAGGAGCCCAAGAAAATTATAAAATGTGTCATTATTTCAGTACAGTTCAATTGATTTTATTTTTATAAACGGTTATCAACCATTAGTGCCAAAGCAGTAGGCTATAATATATTAATTACTGCTGTAGACTACAACCACTACTTGTTTAGCTAGCATAAACTCAACAAAGCTAGCGTTAGCTGGCTAACTGACGTTATTTTGCGGCTAAACTGCACGATATAAAACGGTGGTCTTCAAAGCGGATTTAATCCTCGATCACAATAATAATATTCAAAGTAATACTGGGCAAGTAATGGGCAAAACTTACCGTTGATTGACGCGCCATGTCAGCGGACTGGTAGCGACACGAACCGTCAGCCCCGCAGTCATCCGGTACGACCTGACTATGGCTGTGACTGTGACTGACCCAAGCCTCATCATTCTGATTGCTCCGCCCCTTCGCGCCAACCCCCCTCCCTCCCCCCACATCTACAGGTGAAAATTACTTTTGCGACACATTTATCGCAAGAAGTGTAGCAAAAGTCAAGACTGCAGATTCGTCGATTTATACTGCCACAGAGCAGATTCGTCAAGTTGTAATGACTGATTTGAGAGCTGGAATAATCAAGTTGCAGTTGTAATGGAAAATATATTTAAAAAATATGTATTTTTCTGCAAGTGAACATTTCATCACTAAGTTCATTTTTTTTCTACAAGTTACAAAACTTTTTTTTTTCTTCTGTGACTTCAAATTTGGTTCACAGTTACGTGGATATTTTATACAAGTGTACATTTGGTTCACAGTTAAGTGGATATTTTATACAAGTGTAAATGTATGCACACAAGCTCAGATTTGTTTTCTGCAAGTGCTCACATCAGGTTTTACACGCTCTCGCATTTTGCACCATATCTACCTTCATATTCATGTCTCCTATTCGCTAGGTGGCAGTGTCACGAAAAACTAGGGTCCTAGGAATGCGGTCCCAGGACCAATTTGCATGTCTGCCCGATTTACACTGCGCAAGCGCAAGTTGGTCTTCCATATTGGAAAGCTACGTACGGCAACCCAAGTAGGACATTTGACACAGCAGCATTTCGCAAAGGAGAACATTTATCTGAAAGAGAGAGATGAGTTATTGTTTTCACAACGTAATTTCCCGATTATTTAAGAAGAAATCCTTTAAGTGGGTTAAGTACATTCTTAGAATAAGTGAGAAATGGATTTAACTTCTGTTTGACAGCTATCATACTGATAAGAAACTGTAAATGTATGCAATCATTTATGGCATTAATAGTTTATATCTAATTCTTAACTGTGAATTGTTTTAATTTATTTAACATTAGAAATGTATTAGTCTGGCCAAACTTTTTCTGTTGAGATTCCTGGAAAAGGGAAATTACTTTTCATACAAAAAAGTTGATTCAAGAACAAAACTCTGTCATTAGATCAGTACGGATGTCAAATGGCCTATTTGGATTGCCGTACGTAGCTGTCCAATATGGCAGACCAACCAGCGCTTGCGCAGTGCAAATCGGGCAGACATGCAAATCGGATAGTCACATGCGGTCCTGAAACTGCAGTCTCCGGCATTGCAGGAACATGCTACTTTTGTTCCTATTCATTTCTAATGACCAGTGTCCATGTCACGTGATCGTAAACTTGACCAGCGTGAGAAAAAATACATATTTTTTGTGGAAAATCCTAAATTGTAGGATAGTTTGGCCATTGGCCATGTCTTTTGATTCGATTTCTAGCGAGAAGTGTATTGTACTTTTAAAATCCACGTCCAGTGGATGTGTAGGATCTATAGTATAGATATTACGAAGATTATTTGAGGTCCCACCAGGAGGACGTGTATATTCTACGTATTTTAAAGTGCTCTGCGCGCACCCCCTGAAATTGTGAGATTGATACTCTTTCCCCCTATTCATTTCTATTGACCAGCGTCCATCGTCCACTCTCACCAGGTGAAAACAGTATTTCCGGTCTCTGCATTTTCATAGGAACTAAGGTGGTTGCTAGGGATGCATATCATTCGCCTCACTGATTTTACAGTGATATCTGCAGTCATCAACTAAAAATCATTAGTTTGTCCTATTATTAATTGGTTTAAATTGTGTAAAATGCTTTTGTGTTTTTTCGTCTCTGGTTTGAGAGACACATTTCCTTTTTAAGAATTTTGGAAAGCCGGAAACATTACGCTACCCATAATCCTCAGCTATTGTTGAAGCTCATTGATTGGATGTTTTAGTCGCAATGCACGTTGGGATATGGTGTTTATGCGATGCAGAGATGGAGTACTCGAGTCCTGGACTCGGACTCGAGTGCCGATTTTCGGGACTCATGACTCGACTCGGACTCGCGCACTGATTGACGTGACTCGGACTTGGACTCGTGAATTCTCGGGCACGCTGACTTGGACTCGGACTCGTGAATTCCCCCCCCCCTTGATGACTTGGACTCGGACTCGGACTCATGAATTTCCCCCCCCACGATGACTCGGACTCGACTTATACATTGACGCTCTGACTTGGACTCGGACTCGAGCAAGTTTTCTCTGGAGTCTGATGTCCTCTATCCTGGCATGTGCACCTGTGAGGCGAGTTCACGTACTGGGCCCCGCTATTCCAGTCTAGAGATGTCTAGAGACACCCCGCATCGTGCTGTATGCTTTCACACATTCTGCTTCCATATTCGAAAAGAGCATCGCAAAATGCTCGTTATGTGGAAACAATATTGAAGAGAAGGCTCCGTAACACATTACTCTAAGGATCAAGTTCAGACATATAGGCTGTCTTGAACACTATCATCAGAGTAACGTGATCTAATCAATAAATAAAGATTCAGCTGATAACACGAAAGCACATGGCTACTTAACATGCAGAATGACGTCTTTCTGGGGCTTAATCTTTATCAGTAAACCGAGTTAACCGGTAAAAGTTCCTTCAAAATAAGAGTCCCGAACTTATTACTATCAAAATAAAAGTGCAAAACGAAAACTTTACCATAGGAAAATATAAAAACGTCTCTAAAAGGTAACTCATTTTAAATATAGTTAGACATATTAAAGGTCATTTACAATAATAATAATAATATTAATATTAGTAATAAGATTTATATTTGTATAGCACCTATTACAAGAATTGTAGCCAAACTCGCTTCACAGCAGTTTAATAGACAGATTAGCATAACATGACAGGATAAAAGCAATGTAGAGGAGCAGCTACATTTCAACACATATATCCACAAAGGTTAATACATGAAGACTTGTGACTCGGACATAGGTAATGATGACTCGGACTCGGACTTGACTTGGACTCTTCTTAGGTGACTCGGACTTGGACTCGGACTCGAACACAGGTAATGATGACGATGACTCGGACTCGGACTCGACTCGGACACTCCTTGGGTGACTCGGACTTGGACTCGGACTCGAAGACAGGTAATGATGACTCGGACTCGACTCGGACACTCCTTGGGTGACTCGGACTTGGACTCGGACTCGACTACGACTCTCCCTTGGTGACTTGGACTCGGACAAGAAGAGTGGTGACTCGAGAGTAACTTGGTGACTTGACTACAACACTGTGCGTTAGAAAATACGAAAACAGTTTTTAAAAAGAAAATAATACTTCATTCCGCATGTGCTTGCTTTTCTCTTTGAAAGTCATCACACAACTGCATTGTAATAAACACATCTGCCGTAGTTCTTTATTTATAGAGCCCAGCAATACTTTTGGACAAACTGGAACTCTTTCACCCCCTGTCGGCGGCGGTTAAAATAGAATCGCCCCGTCAAAATTGAAATCCCCTATTAATGTATTGATTATAGGTCCGGGTCCTTATAGGTCGGCGTCTGGGTCTGGATCCAGACCGCAGTCCGCCTGTTGCCGACCCCTGGCCTAGAACAACCTCAACCTATACAAGTAACCACGTAAGCCATGCTACTGATGCTGGACAGTTTTTCCGTGGGTGCACAATAAACGGCAACATACACATTAATTTAAAGGTGACCTATCATGCAAAATGCACTTTTGTACGTCTTTTATACATGAATATGTGTCCCCTGTGTTCCAGGGAACATACCAAGTGTCAGAAAACACAACCCTCTCTATTTTCTTCCATACCCAAATCTCTAAAAACGGGGCTGCAACGGATCTGATACAGACTGATCCAGATTTGAATTATTTTCTCCGACACAGAAGGGGTGCTCCGCCTATATGGCCAACTCTCCACCTATCAGAGGAATGTGGGGTTGGGCCACGGCCGGCCATTGCCTCTCGAAAGCGCTGGAGACGCTGTAGTGCATATGCCAGGCCTGTAAGTGGCGCTGTAGTCGGCCACAAAAGCAGCGAAGAAGACTTCCCGTGCATGGTTGCCATGGTTGCCCTTCTGTTTATTCTCCACTGTGGCTCTTTTTCTCCCTCCCCGTCGAGGCAAGCACTGTAATTCTCTCCGGTTAGTCCACCAGCAGATGACAAACACCCACCTCTTCGCCTCTTCCAAGGAACGAGGGGAGGGCAGAGTTTCAGTTCGATTTTTTTCCGCTGGTCAACATGTCCGTTAAAGTTTAAATCTTCCGGACAAATTTAGAAAAATGCCGGTCAAAGTTCTTCTTTGTTATTTATTGAACTTTAAAACAAATGAATAATGACTCTATATAATAATATAATAAAACACGGAGGACGGAGATCTCTTTTTGTCCCCCTCTTCTCCCCGCTGCAGCCCAGCAGCTGATCTCAAAGCAAACTCCCCTCTCCTGCAGGGGGGCGTGGTCAGCTGCAGCCCACAGAATCAGTCCCCTGCAAAAACAGAGCTGGAAAGAGCATATAGAGCGAAATGAGGCATGGCTAAAATGCAGGATCTGTTTGGTATTTTGAAAAGAAAACTATATTTATATACTTTATATAGGTATGGCCCTACAATATATTGTTCAAATATAGCATGATAGCTCACCTTTAAATAAATCGCCAAGTAATCGATCAACGCTCTCTGTCTAATATGTTCGCTAGCTGTTAGTGTTGTTACATAGCAACCACCTCACACTATGTTTCGTGCAGAAGGCAACGGAGGGACTATTTTATTTTGAACATCATTATTTTCTAATAAAACCTATTTAAATTAGAATCTGTATTTTCTTTCATATTGCCACACTTGGTAACCGCAAAAGCAATAGTCACGCAAGAGTGACTCTGCTTCGCGTCGGGCCGAACCACGCCCCTTAGCTGTGATATAATGAGCATATACCACGGCCTGTCGTGAGCTATTGCTTAAATATACTACGTCTTGCCCTGTGGACCAACAACCAGCTATTTCACGTTTTTTTGTGAGACTGGTTTGGCCGGTGACACCGGAGTATACAGCGCTGGAGTGAGGAGTCAGACTCAGCTCTGCAGCACTGCTTTGAAACTACGGATTGGTGAGTGTCTTCTCTACTCCCTGTTCACACACGACTGCGTGGCCACACACAGCTTACAGACGGCGTACAGAGAGGTTGAAAACCTGACATCTTGGTGCCAGGATAACAACCTCCATCTCAACGTCAGCAAAACCAAGGAGCTGATTGTGGATTACAGGAAGCAGCAGAGAGAGGGACACGCCCCCATCGCCATCAATGGGACTACGGTGGAGAGAGTCAGCAGCTTCAGGTTCCTTGGTGTCCACATCCCTGAGGACCTGACATGGACTCTTCACACTAACAACATCACCAAAAAAGCTCGACAGCGGCTCTTCTTCCTCCGCAGGCTGACTCCAGGATACTCTGCCATTTCTACAGGTGCACCATAGAGAGTATCCTGACCTTCTACAGGTGCACCATAGAGAGTATCCTGACCTACAGGTGCACCATAGAGAGCATCCTGATCTTCTACAGGTGCACCCTAGAGAGGATCCTGACCAGGGGTGAAAGTGGTTTGAATTTCTTGCAGGTACTATAATGCTGCCCCGACCTTCATTGGTTCATATTGTTCTTCTCCCGCCCCCAGCTTCATGCATCCCTGAACACAAACTTCACATTTTTAATGCCTTTATGGGGTAGAAATTAGAAACACTTGACAATATGTATAGTCAATTATTTATTTTCAATTGTGCATACAACTTGTGTCAAAATGTAACAGACCATTAGCAAGGCATGTTGAGGGAGGTAAACTACACACTTTTCCACAGAGGGCTGAAGTAGCTCTCTTCTGTGTACCGGCGAGCCATGCAGCTTGTTGAGTGGGCTGCTCTTCTTCCTTTGCCCAGCCAGGTCTTCACATAAGGCAGTGGATCCCACTGTCTGCATGGTGGTCCCACAGAGCTGATGAAGAGGAGATTTGCTGCATTTTTTGTTGTAAGTTTGCTCCTATACTCAGTTATGATGTTGTTCATTGTGCTGAACCCCCGAGCACAGTCAGCATTGCTTGGAGACAGTGTGTCCACTGCCATGAGCAACTTCTTCATTTTGTTGGGAATGTTTCTTCCTCCACTGGCCTTGTATTCTTTGAATCCAAGATGAGCCTCTTGTTGGTTCACATGTAGGACATCACACAAAGCCCTCACCTCATTATCTCCAAATCGAGGATTGTCATGGTCCCAGTTGTCAGGGTTGAGGACTGCCATTTGATTGATAAGGCTGTTATAAGCCTCTTTTCGGTTGGCTGCAACACTGGCCTGTGGTGTGTTTGCTGTGGTTGTGAAGAGTCTTTCTTTCATATTGTCTGCCACTGCTCGGATGAACTGAGCAGAGTCAATGATGGGAGACCTGCCAACTCTTAACTCCTCTCCCTTGAATTCACTTCCTCTGCCTGACTGGCATCAACTGCATGTTGTCCTGGGTAGCGATTGAAACTTTCTATGCGTTTGACATACGTCGTCATGATGTCATGGGCCTTTGGGTGTGTGGTCTTCCTGTTCTGAAGAATTTCTGACAAGTTCTTAAGTTCAGTCAGAACATCTGCCATCAGTGCAAGACTTTTCAGGAAGTTGATGGAGCACAACTTAGAAAGCAGACCTTTGAATTTGGCCCTCTCTCTGCTGTCCCTTGTATCATCCTCTGATGCCTCACGGAAATGTTGTGCCAAGGCTAGATAAGACTGCCAAACTGCAGAGACTGCCCTCCATGAAGAAGCTACCCAGCGAACACTGAACACTTTTCCAATCCTCCTGAGGGCGATGTCCAGGTTGTGAGCACATTCCCTCAGCTGCCGCATGTTTTTTGGTGACTGGCTATATAATGAATATAGGCTGTCTATGAATGCCTGGAAGTCCTTTGTTCCCCCTGTCACATCCAGTGCCTGGTCAACAGCAAGCTCCAGTCTGTGATTAAGGCAGTGCCATAGTATGATGCCTGGGAAGTCATCCTGGAGCAACTTCCCAACACCTGACTTCACTCCCAGCATGACACTGGCCCCATCACTGCAAAATCCAATGAGGATTTCTCTCAGCAACTCAACATTGAAGCCATTTTTAAGCAAGCAACCCATAATCTGTTCCTTGATATGAGCAGCAGACATACTATCCAGCTCAACCAGGTCCAATGGAAGGGCAATGGGCTCCATGTCTCCATCAACACTAGCCTTCAGGAACACAATTAGTGTTGATTTGTGCCCAACACTGGTTGACTCATCAGCCAAACACTGTGATTTTGCTCTTGGTCTCTATTATCTTTTTTAGAAGTTCCTTTTTCATCTGTGATGACACATGCTCAATTATGTCAACACAGACAGTTTTGCTATGCAAAACACGCCCTAAATCAGCAGAATTTGCATGCTGCAGGTCAATCAGACTCTCAAAGTCTGTGAAAGGCTTGTTGTTCTTGGCCACATAATAGGCTGTCATGAATACCTTGGCAGTAGACTCAAACACAGACTCCTGACTACTCGCGTTCATGTTCAGAAGAATATCTTTATTTGCTGTCTGAAGAATCTTGACTGCTTCATTATGTGCTGCAGAGTTCTTGTGCTCACGGATTTTTTTGCGCAGTGATGAATGCTGGACATCCCTTGATTGACCAGCTGGGATTATCTTTCCATCAGCCCACTGAATAGCAATATTAACACCACGGGATCCCATGACACCCAGATCCTTCACATCATGGCATGGGGTACAGCCTAGCCTTCCATTGTGAGCATACATCCATTCATTTTTCTGTTGTAACTGTTCATATTGTTCTTCTTTCCATATAGAAGGGTATGCAGTAGGGCTAGCATCACCTGTGGTGGCTTCTGAGGGACCTGCTGCCACTTCTTCTGGCTGAGTCTCCTCTTCCTCCCTCTGGGTCTCAACTGTTATAAATTAGAATAAAAATATATGACTAAATTCAGCAGACAGCCCAAAATGTACAAGTCTCTGTCTTTCTTTGAATTTTCAGAATATTGGTTACATAAATTAAAATACTAATAAAATAAAATGTATGCCACAATATGCAGATTAAAATAGAAGATATCAAAGCAAAATATGTAATGTTAAAATAGTATGCTGTGTACATGTTGTGTTCTGAGTAAGATAGCCATTGACTATATAGAGCAGGGGTGCCCAACCTTTTTTGAACCAAGACGGCGGCGATCGTTGACGGGGGGAGGTTATTAACTATAGTCATTTGACCACAATATTTGAACACAATTACAGTTTATTTTATTTTCAACTATATTCTTCTTCTTCTTCATACTACTATTATTATTATTATTATTATTATTATTATTATTATTATTATTATTATTATTATTATTATTATTGTATATGTAATATTTTTCACTCCCTTCTCTTTTTTCAAGTGAGGGTGCATAACATTCAACTGGGGGTGCAATGCACCCTAATGCACCCCCGTAGAACCGGGCCTGGAGGTGGCCAAACTACGGCCCGCAGGCCACATGCGGCCCGTTGATCTGTTTAATGCGGCCCGTCCAATATTGGTAAAAATGAGCCAGGGTTCCCGCGCTGATCTTAAAAAGCCTTAAGGTCTAAAATCCAACGATCCAATTTTTATTTATGTTATCCCCCACTGTCCACACGCCGCGCGTGCTGCGAAAAGTCCCTTCCTCCCTGGTTGTCGCAGCTGCGCGTGGACGTCGCCCCGCGAGCTGGAGAATGAGATTAAAACAACCCTCAGCCCGACAGGAATCAAGACGGAACCAAACAATAACCCCCGGCCCGGCTGTCACATTGATACATCATTGTGGCTCCTGAGCCAAAAAGTTTAGCCACCCCTGTTGTAGGACATTAACGATAAAACAGAATATTGTTGTTCTACTTTTAGACATCTCGTGATCGACTGGGGATCGACTGGTTGGGCATCTCATATAGAGATATACAGTTTGCTAGTTAGCTAACTTATTATATTCATCATGGCAAGGTTCATGTCCATTCTCTGGGCTAAATAAGCATCATCACCTGTGTCATCTGTGGGCGTTGTTTTTCTAATTTTAAGCACATTCTGAGTTTCTTCATCTCTCTCCTTTCTCTTAAACATCTGAAGAATCGTCATTTGCATTTTTGCTACCACGTAGCCTAATTTTCTAGCTGTCATTCAGTCACTCCATTCTTTTTTCTTCCCGCTGTTCTGATCAAGTGGGAAAAAGCAAATATGTGACCTGCTCTATCGAAATCAGTCGGAAGTCGCAACGGCTCATTTAAAAAATAAACGTGGATTTGCGGGTGTTTTGTTTGATTTTAAATAAACAAAGTCTTGGCTTTCAGAATATGAAACTTGTTTTGGCAAATTCAGATGATAAATACAACTTAGAAGCTTGTAATGGCATAATTACAAGCGGAGAACGGAGTAACTTGAGGTCACAGCAGGCATAACAACAGCCGGTGTTTCTCGTTAGTGTTTTCCCCGGGAAACAAACACAATACGCACAAACGCCAAAATACACAAACACACACACATGTATACACACACAAACACTCGCGAGCTTCCCCCAGACCAGTAATCCAAACCAAAATATCTTCCCTTCGTAGTATAAATTCCACGGGTGGAGCTGTCAATTCTTCCTGGTCCTCCGGACCGCCAGGAAATCTCTTACCGGTACTAAGGACCGGGTAGGTTCGGCACACTTTCAACACTGATCCTGACCTTCTACAGGTGCACCATAGAGAGGGTCCTGACCTTCTACAGGTGCTCCATAGAGAGTATCCTTACCTTCTACAGGTGCACCATAGAGAGGATCCTGACCTTCTACAGGTGCACCATCCTGACCTTCTACTTCGACTAAAACCACCAGACTCAGGGACAGCTTCATCCCACAGGCCATAAGACTATTACACACCTGAGCTTGCACTATTTGTTATTTTTTTATGTCTTGGAATTACATTGTTGAGGAACCTCTGACCAAAGGTTTTCATTCATTATAAAACTACACTGTAGTTGTGTATATGATATGACATTAAACCTCTGAATCTTGAATCACATGTTTTATTATAATTATTGATGCATTAAAGGTCTCCTATCATGCAAAATGCACTTTTTTACGTATTTTATACATACATATGTATGCCCGGTCTGTCAGGGAACTCACAAAGTGAAACAAAAACCCTTCTCTTTTCCTCCGTTCCAAAATCTCGAACGGAAGCTGACGCAGACTTGCTGCCGATATGACGTAATATCGGAAATGTGGGCTGGCTTTACGCCCACGGCCCTATCAGAAACCTTTCTATAAGAAACAATGCAGGACGTGTTTTGGACGTTATATGGTCTTTGTTTACATTAGTAAGCCTCGCTAACACTCAGAGCTAACCTGTACTGGAGAGAGTATGTGTAAAAAAGCAGGAAATAAAAAAAGGAACTCACCTTGTAGTAAACCCGCAAGAGAAAAAGCATTTGAGCTCCAGACTGTTTCAGAAATAATCCTTGATGTGGTATGGAACATGATATGATAGAGCGTTTCATCACAGCAGCTTTTAGCTGAGAATCTCTCTGTAGAATTCTGAGCAGGCATTAGCTCAATTCTTCTAACAGGGCGGAAACAGAGGGATATGAGGGATGTCCAAAATGCATGATCTGTTTGGTATTTTGAGCAAAACACATCATGGACATTTTTTTATATATTTGTTTATATCTGAGACCCATAATATATGCCTAAAAATATCATGGTAGGAGACCTTTAAAGTGCTCTCAAAGCTGGTAAAGGTGCAGCTAGTTTGAATGACTTTGTATACTGCAGGGTAACTTGTGAATTTACTCCAGGTGGAACTAAAGTCTGATTTAACACTTGATTATATTTCACATCATTCATCCACATCTGTAAAGTAACTAAAGGTATTACAGTTTTTCTCGATTGCTAACAAACTAAAATTATACATAAAGCACAATTATTTTAACTGACACTCAAAGAGCAAAACATTGGCTCAAATCTCCAAAACTCTAAACATGTTTTCAGCTTTTCACACAATTTGCAAATCAACATGGCACTTTTTGCAAACCACTGCACACGTTTCCCCACGTAAGACACAGGAATCTGACATAAGGTCACGTGTTAGCAGGTTTAAAACACTGATATTCAAAATGCCTCACACATGGAACAATGATCAAGAAACACGTTCCACCTGACCAAACAAGTTGGCTCATCAATCAGGATGTTAGCACTATAAAAAGACCACAGGTGAGTACTTTCTTACAGTAACAATGGAAGCCAACATGGAAGCAAGAGGAGGAGGAAGAGGTGGGTGAGAGTGAGAGGAGGAAGAATGAGAGGTTGAGGTACTGTAGAGCTGGAGGGAGAGGACTGGACAAAGAAGAATACTCTCATGAAATGAAATGTTATCAACCATGGTGTGATGATGAGAGAGGCTGGAAAGAGGGTTCAGCCTAATCTAAGCCGATGTACTGTTACCTCTGTAATCTGGACACTTAGACTTGAAAACAGGTTAGTTACCAGTTACTGTAATTTAATTGTTGGCATGTTGCATACTATAACTACACAAATCCTGCACATTAGACTGTGGTAGACTTACTTTTATGCAACACAGACACTGACCAACCACTATATCTTTGTTGTTTATCTGAAGGACTAAGAAACAAAGAGGTGCAGGTGGAAGGCTAAGGATGTTCAATGAGGCACAGGAAGCAGCAGTTACAAACAAGATGAAAGTGCTTTAGATCAGCAGTGTGTAGTTGGGTGGTCAAACAATCTAGTAATATGAATGAAGTGTGTTATATTTGGTGCAAAAGTTTGCATTTGGGAAGTGTGTATGTAGTTTTGAGTGCAGTTCTTCACTTAGCAGGAGAAATGAGGTGTTTTGTACTTTGGGTGTGTGGTTTTGTGAATTGTGTTTAGTGTTCTGAGAAACTGAGCCATTAAAAAACTGAGAAAAACTGTAAAGACATGTAGTGGAGTAGAATTACAAAGTGGCAAAACATTTAAATACTCAAGTAATGTACGAGTACTTCAACATTTTACGAAAGTAAAGTACTTTTACACAACATACAGATTCACATGGGTCAAGCCAATGTAGGAAAACAATGTCTGTTCACATCCCGAGGACGAGGATGGTTGCCTAGCATCTCAACCATTAGCCTAGCTCCTGTTAACATATGATGTTTTTTCTCTCACATTTAAGGGGTCTCTAGATACTTGGGACCCCTTTTAATTTTTTACAACCATGAAAAAGTTCATTTTACATAAAAATGTATTTTTTATTTCCATGTATACACCAGGCCAATCAACTGTGGAGTTTGAGTGTATGGAAGAAACAAATCTGATCCTGATCCACTCCAACAAACTCAACTACACCAAGCTGAACAACACACACACTGCTAGGCTGATCGCTTCAGGTAGGACACACACACACACACGCACACACACACACACACACACACACACACACACACACACACACACACACACACACACACACACACACACACACACACACACACACACACACACACACACACACACACACACACACACACACACACACACACACACACCCACCCACACACACACACACACACACACACACACACACACACACACACACACACACACACACACACACACACACACACACACAGTATGTAGTCTCTGAGAAGCTGAAGTCTTTGGTCATTGTTGGGGATTGCTTTCGATCGAAATAATGTTTCCAACAATCCTGAATACAAAAATACAATAATAGAAA
Source organism: Notothenia rossii (assembly GCF_949606895.1). Lineage (NCBI taxonomy): Eukaryota > Metazoa > Chordata > Actinopteri > Perciformes > Nototheniidae > Notothenia > Notothenia rossii. Next base: position 41,119,687 of record NC_136903.1, read on the forward strand.
TATACAAATATACAGTATATACAAATATGTATAAAATATGTATATCCTTTACACAATCAACAGACACATTTACAAATATACACACATTAAGATAAAAACACCACAACAATCATTATATACAAAATAACAATCACTTCAATATCTTTGGGAATATACATTAGTGCAAGATTGTCCATAGCAGCGTAAAAAATGTCTGGTGCTGGAATTGAGTGTCTGAGTGTGTGGGGAGTTATAGTCCAGTGGGGGCAGGGGGGAGAGGGGAGGGAGGGGAGAGAGTTCATCCTCCTGACAGCGTGGTGGAAAAAACTGTTCTTTAGTCGGGTGGTGCTCGAGCACAGTAGTGAGAGAGAATGATTCTCCTTCTAATAGTTCTCCACTTCTGTCCTTGTCTTAGTTTATGTGTTTCTCTCTTTACAGACAGCAGGTATTTGGCCTTTGGGTTTTTTAAAGAAAGAAAGAATTGCATACTTTTATTAATCCAGTCCCAGAAATTCAGTTGTTCATGTTGTGACTTGCAATTCGTTAAATAATTCCATATGAACACAATCTTTAGGGAGGCTCAGTTGCGGACTCTTTATTCCATTCATGCTAGCATACAGTCAACTTGATTTTACCACACATTAAGCAGATTCCGGGGAAGGGGTATTTCAAAATAAAAGCCTAAGTCGAGAAGTCAATCAACATTATAGTTCAGTTTTTAGGATTTTTTGTATGGGCTCCATATTGAATGACGATAAGCATGGCCCCTATTTTCTCAGTTACTTCATCAGATGTGTTCAGAGATTACCTCCTTCTTGCTTCTGAATATGCATAAAGCAAGGCTGTGAACATTCTCTCCTTCAGATAGCCTTATCTGAAGGAGGCTTCTGGAGCCTACTTCTCTGCAAACAACCTACCTGGTTATGTCTTTCCGATGGACGGTTTGATTACCGGCTCTCTTCAGGTAAAAGGAGCCATTTAGGGTCAGAAGCTCCGAGTTGGTTGGGCTGCAACAAGTCCTCCAACTCATATGACCAAATAGGTCGATTGTTCAAGCGCTCATTATGACCAAGTAGGTCGATTGTTGAAACGCTTATTACCAGTGGCGATTCTAGAGTCTGTGGGGGCCCTAGGCAAAAATTCACTGAGGGCCCCTCGAGCCAGCTTTCATCACCTCAGTGGCGCCCCAACACACTCTCCCCCCACCTTTCTACATTGTTATTAGTTAAAATCATTCAAAGTGACCTTTACAGTTCTTCTCGATTGCTAACACACTAAAATGCTACATAAAGCACAATTATTTTAACTGACACTCAAAGAGCAAAATATCAGCTCAAATCTCCAAAACTCTAAACACGTTTTCAGCTTTTCACACAATTTGCAAATCAACATGGCACTTTTTACAAACCACTGCACACGTTTCTCCACGTAAGACACAGGCATCTGACATAAATTCACGTGTTAGCACATACATAACACTGATATTCAAAATGCCTCACACATGGACCAATGATCAAGAAACACGTTCCACCTGACCAAACACCTAATTGTTGGCTCATCACTCAGGATGTTAGCACAATAAAAAGACCACAGGTGAGTACTTTCTGTCAGCAACAATGGAAGCCAACATGGAAGCATGAGCAGAGGAAGAGGAAGAGCTGAGCTGAGAGTGAGAGGAGGAGGAAGAGCACTCTCTAATGAAATGAAATGTTGTCAACCATGGTTTGACAATGAGAGAGGCTGGACAAAGGGTTCAGCCTAATCTAAGCCGATTCACTGTCGCCTCTGTAATCCGGACACTTAGACTTTAAAACAGGTTAGTTACCAGTTACTGGAGACTTACTGTTATGCAAAACAGACACTGACCAACCACTATATCTTTGTTGTTTATCTGAAGGACTGCGAAACAAAGAGGTGCAGGTGGAAGGCTAAGAATTTTCAATGAGGCACAGGAAGCAGCAGTTACAAACTGGGTTTTTGCAAACAATGTATCACACTTAGAGAGATCCGAAGCAGAGTAACTATGTGCTGAGATGCATGTTGCACAATGTTATTTTTGAATAAAATGTGATTTTTTTCAACAACTAATTTGTATTTCTTCATTTACTGTATTTCTGTAAATTCAAGCAATCTTTCTCTGCAAAAACCTCTATGTACAGAGCATAGCCCATAATAGATGAAAGTGCTTTAGATTATACTCAGCAGTGTGTAGTTGGGTGGTCCAACAATCCAGTATTATGAATGAAGTGTGTTATATTTGGTGCAAAAGTTTGCATTTGGTAAGTGTTTATGTAGTTTTGAGTGCAGTTCTTCATTTAGCAGGAGAAATGAGGTCTTTTGCACTTTGGGTGTGGGGTTTTGTGAATTGTGTTTAGTGTTCTGAGAAACTGAGCAATTAAAAAAAAATGTGTGTTAGCAATCGAGAAAAACTGTAACATAAATAAAACCTCATATAATCATTAGATGATAATTCATCAACCTTTTTATTTGAGTAAATCATTCAAACACATAAACAAAGGCCAAATATATTTAAAAAAAACACACAAACGAGAAAGTTACTATAATATTGAATCCAATCAAGTCCCATCCAATTAACAAAAAAATCCAACACTCTGTCCTGAAGACAGAACCCAGAATAACCACTAACCAGGATGACAGTCTGTAACACAGTCAGGAGACCTTTACAAACTGCCCCGCCCCCTCACAGACGGGAGAGAGAGATCTCTCGTCTGGATTGGAAAGATCGAAAATAAGATCAAAAATACATCATAGACGCATTTTGTAATCTTGTTGCATATTACATGTTACTTGTTAGACACTTTTATCCAAAGTGACTTACATACTCAATACTGTGGGCAATCCCCACAGGAGCAATTTGGGGTGAATTGTCTTGCCCAGGGACACAACGACATGCTGACTGCAGTGGGGTTCGAACCTGTGCTCCCTGGATCCTAACACCAATGCTCTATCCACTGCGCCACACGCCTCCTATTAGAAATGGAGTTGGACAAACTAAAACTGCAATATAATGTTTATGTAGCAACAATACATAGGCCTATGACAAATATTTTTTAAATGTCTCCAGTACCATTACAAAGTCCGATAACGTCGGAGCTTAATGGAACCACTGTCTTTAATAATTCCGGCCTGGGGCCCGTTTAATACCGGGGCTCGGTACCCATCCCTACATGGGGAGAGGCGCAGCATATTGCTAAGGACTAAATACGATGGAGAGTTCTCATCTCAGCCTTATTACCCATAGGGGATGATGAGGAGTAAAGTAAGTAAATAAAGAGGCCGGGGCTCCAGGGTCTGGTTCTGCTGTGCGTTTTCCATTGTCATTGTACATCCAACCCGGTATCACGGCAAGACGTGAACATGTGACGATTTACCATACTGGGAGACGTTTCAGAGTGGCCATTTATTGTGGCCAGCCTAAGGTACACCTGTGCAATAATCATGCTGTCTAATCAGCATCTTGATATGCCACACCTGTGAGGTGGGATGGATTATCTCGGCAAAGGAGAAGTGCTCACTATCACAGATTTTTTCAGATTTGTGAACAATATTTGAGAGAAATGGTTATTTTGTGTATATAGAAAATGTTTTAGGTCTTTGAGTTCATCTCATGAAAAATGGCAGCAAAAACAAAAGTGTTGCATTTATATTTTTGTTTAGTGTATGTACTGAGTGTGTGTAGTTTGCGGGTTGAGTGATGTACACAACCCTGTATCACGGCAAGACGTGAACATGTGACGATTTACCATGCTGGGAGACGTGAAGATGTCACGATTTCGTCCCTTCAAACGTGACAGTTACACGGTATTGTTAACCCATGTTAACCAGTGGAGAAATAACCGGAAATGCCAAGCAAATGCTACCCTGACGTAATGATTTATTTTTTAATAATCACACTCGATTATGCCGATTTTCTTGTTTCCCCAGCTGGCCGACACCTCTTTTAGCAGAAACAAAGGCTACAATAATGTATTAAATCGATGTTAATCCATGCTTGTGGATCATAGGTGTGGATGTGGAATTAACGGACGTGACGTTGTGCGATTGAGTTGCCAGGCAACAGCTTCGGTTCATGTTAATTTACAAACTCTTCAACTACAACCGTAGTTATATTTAAAAACATGTTAGAAGGCCTCACAAAATACTTTAATGCTAATTCAAATGTAAATGTGAAGGAATGTGTGTATAACAAAATACATCGGTGATAAACTAAACCGGAAACTGACGTAGGCAAGATCATCAGCTCGATGATTGGATGGTTTAGCCGTAATGCATGCTGGGATTTGGTGTTTATGTGATGTAGAGCCCTGCTGAGAAGACTTCTAGACAAACAGGAAGAACTGCCGCCAAAACTGAAAACGTGACGTGGATCATAAATATATCAGCAATGAAACAACATCTTACATTTCGTTTCACACAATACGTCTCCTGGCGATATCAACACTAATTCGGCTGACTTTTATATTTGATCCAATTTGTAGATAGGCTGTATTTACACCATGCAGAGCTGATAGAAAGGGACACCTGGTGGTTGAAGAACGTTATTGAATTTTATTATTTTATTATTAGATAATAATAGGATCCCTATAAAGTGTATTCATTACTCGTTATTCTCTAGTAATAGTTAATTAAAGACTGTATATAATGACTGAAAGAAAAAAAGGGGGATCAGAGGGTGTGTGCCAATTACAGAGGCATCCCACTACTCAGCCTCCCCGGGAAAGTTGACTCTAAGGTACTCGAAAGGAGGGTCAGGCTGATTGTCAAACCTCAGATTGAGGAGCAACAATGCGGATTCCGTCTTGGTCGTGGAACGACGGATCAGCTTTTTACTCTCGCAAGGATCCTGGAGGGGGCCTGGGAGTACGCTTATCCAGTCTACATGTGTTTTGTAGACTTGGAGAAGGCGTATGACCGGGTTCCCAGGGAGTCACTGTGGGAGGTGCTGCGGGAGTATGGGGTGAGGGGGTCTCTACTCAGGGCCATCCAATCTCTGTACTCCCAAAGCGAGAGCTGTGTCCGGGTCCTCTGCAGTAAGTCGGACCCATTTCAGGTGAGGGTTGGCCTCCGCCAAGGCTGCGCTTTGTCACCAATCCTGTTTGTAATAAACATGGATCGGATTTCGAGGTGTAGTCGTATGGGAGGGGGTCTGCAGTTCGGTGGACTAAGGATTGCACCACTGCTTTTTGCAAATGATGTGGTTCTGATGGCTTCATCGGTCTGCGACATTCAGCACTCACTGGATCGGTTCTCAACCGAGTGTGAAGCGGCTGGGATGAGGATCAGCACCTCCAAATCTGAGGCCATGGTTCTCAGCAGAAAACCGATGGACTGTCCACTCCAAGTAGGTAATGAGTCCTCACCCCAAGGAGTTCAAGTATCTCGGGGTCTTGTTCTCGAGTGAGGGAACAATGGAGCGTGAGATGGGTCGGAGAATCGGAGCAGCGGGAGCGGTACTGCAGTCGCTTTACTGCACCGTTGTGACGAAAAGGGAGCTGAGCCAGAAGACAAAGCTCTCTGTCTACCGCGCTGTTTTCGTTCCTAACCTCACCTATGATCATGAAGGATGGGTCATGACCGAAAGAACGAGATCGCGGGTACAAGCGGCCGAGATGGGTTTTCTCTGCAGGGTGGCTGGTGTCTCCCTTAGGGATAAGGTGAGAAGTTCGGTCATCCGGGAGGGACTCAGAGTTGAACCGCTCCTCCTTCGCGTCGAAAGGAGCCAGTTGAGGTAGTTTGGGCACCTAGTTAGGATGCCACCTGGGAAGAGATCAAGGGGTAGACCTAGGACCAGGTGGAGGGATTACATCTCTTCGCTGGCCTGGGAGCGCCTTGGGATCCCCCAGTTTAGAGCTGGTTGATGTGGCCAGGGAAAAGAAAGTTTGGGGCTCTCTGCTGGAACTGCTACCTCCGCGACCCGACCACGGATAAGCGGGAGAAGATGGATGGATGGATAATGACTAGTTTGCACACCCCTTTCAAGATTTCAAGATTTTCTAAGCTAAGGTTTATTGACATATCATATTATACACAACTACTGTGTGGTTACAGTATGCAATGAATGAAAAACTTGTGTCGCAGGTTCCTCAACAGTGCATTACAAGACATCTATCAATATGTGTATATACCTCCACCGGCGAGACACGGCAGGCAAAAACATTGTTTTTCATGCACTGGTACATTTTGAGATTTTGTGCTATTTTGATTCCATAACATGTTTTCTTTCAGGCTTTTGGAAGGAAAACGTACAAAATACAAATGTAAGTGTTTATTTTACTATAGTTTGTCTATTTGCGTCTGTAGATATCTCCTAAATTCACCAAAAGTTCGTATTCTAACGCAACATAAAGTACCGCGACCGCTGTTTGCACCATGTCATCAGAGATATCGTTGGAAAGCTCAGTTTCTCCTGCACAATCTCATCGGATCCAAATATGGTCATTTCCTTTATATCAGCAACCAATCGTGAAAGTACAAAGGGGTCTTAAACCAAGAAACGAAATCTCATTGGCTTGTGTCAATTTCTGACAACGTGATTCGTTCAGATGCGTCACGTGGTGTGCTAAAACACTTCCTGGTTAGCTTTCTGCTAGAAATTTAAATCTCAAAATGGCAAAAGAACGGTGAAAAAAACGTTCACAGAGAAGAAAACAACAATTGTCACTTGCACGAAGCAAGGTTATACAAAAAACAAATGACCCCGAACATGAAATACCTTCAAGGAGTATGTTGAGGCGCAAGCTATCATCCAAATAACAGGAGAGTTTAGCTAGCGCCTGACAGCAATCTTTAAAGGTCGTTTTCTCAAAATGAGTTTTTTCTCCTACTCTGAGTTCGAAATGTTCCCACTTCAGTAGCACGTAGATACACCAAACCTTGCAGATATATTCCTATCAATATTATGAAGGCTTTTACAGAAGGGTTTGTTCATATATCATTCATAGCCTGAATTATATAACATTTTATACCTAAAAACATAGCGAAAATTGATATTTTAGGGCTGTTCACAGTATTATCTGATTTATGGAGTGATACAAAGAGATATCCAAAATCCCTTCTGTAAAAGCCTTAGATACTAATATGATTACAAAATGAAACAAGAATTAAAATATGCGCCTATTTAATGAGATAATGGTTAATTTGCATATTTAAACATGCTATTTCAGAAAACTTGTAACACAAAAAACAATTGCCTTATTGTAAGTAATTCACTGGAGAAATGTCAAGCTGATATCTTTAAGTTAAAGAAATTACCCTATTCACCTTGGGTGTCTCGCCTTAAACTGTTATTCTGCACATTTCTTATACTATCTACATACATCTTATAGTATAATACATATGTATACTGTAATATCAGTTTAATAATAAACAAATAATAAAAAAATAAGTGCTTAAACATAATTAACATTGCAGGAAAGCAATATATTAGACGTTAAGTACTTTGTCAGACTTAATATTTATCTGTAGATCCAAATGTCACTGTGTGTGCTGATTGCTCTGCATGTGTGACCATTAAAGAGGGTTTCATCCCTCCATATTCTTCTTCTATACCCCCAAAGCTTTTTTCTTATTCAAAAGTAGACCTAAACCTAAAGTATGTTTCATTGCTTATATATTTATGATCCACGTCACATTTTTTGTTTTGGCGGCAGTTCTTCCTGTTTGTCAAGAACTCTTCTCAGCAGGGCTCTATAAATAGAGAACTAGGGCAGATATGTAATATTTAATGCAGCCGAACCGTGTATTACAATGCAATAAAGTATTATTTTATTTTTAAAAAACGTTTTCAGATTTCACATCACATAAACACCAAATCCCAGCATGCATTACGGCTAAACCATCCAAATCATCGAGCTGAGGATCTTGCCTACGTGTGTTTCCGGTTTCGTTTATCACCGAAGTATTTTGTTATACACACGTTCCTTCACATTTACATTTTAATTAGCATTAAAGTATTTTGTGAGGCCTTCTAACATGTTTTTAAATATAACTACGGTTGTAGTTGAAGTCGAACCACTATGGTGGTGGGAAATAACTGAAAGTTTAACATGTAATTGATAGTTGTGATATGCTGATTTAATACTATGTGTTTAAGTAAAGTAACCGGGAAACCTGAAACCTGAGTGGGTTTAAGAGTGGCAGGATGGATGGCCAGATCCTTGGCATTTATATGCCACACCTGTGAGGTGGGATGGATTATCTCGGCAAAGGAGAAGTGCTCACTATCACAGATCTGTGAACAATATTTGAGAGAAATGGTTATTTTGTGAACAACATTTTTTAGATCTTTGAGTTCATCTCTTGAAAAATGGGAGCAAAAACAAAAGTGTTGCATTTATATTTTTGTTCAGTGTAGCTAGACCCGCAAATTTGCAGGCCAGGAAATCGCGGGCATAGCTGTAGCTACGTAGGCTACTGTGTGTGTGTGTGTGTGTGTGTGTGTGTGTGTGTGTATGTATTTCGCGGGTTGCTAAATGTTTTGTGCGTGTGTGTTTCTATTGACAAGGAGGTTTAATGTGTGCTACACAAAACGTGCAGTCAGTAGGCTACCCAAATCTCCCGCTGGTCCAAACAAAGTAGGAACAGCATCGTTCTCCAGTGCCCTACGCTGTACATATCCGGCATGAATCGCTGAAAGGTTTGTGAAGCTTTGTTTCGTGAAAGGCTGGCAGAGGGTGTGGCCTCTGGGTATCCCCACCTCAGAGTGCCCAGGAAGTAAACAATGGAAAATGAGAAATCTCCAACGAGGCGTTTTGGGGGGGTCTTTTCTGTGTTAGAGTTTTACTCCCAGCCTACAGGGTGTATTTTGAGGGTTTTTGGCTCTGCAGACCGTTAACATGCATAAAAACCTTCATAACACACAAGGGGACGGGTAATAACCAGAAAAGCATGACATGGGACCTTTAAGTATACCGTACTGCTCCACTCCCATTCAGGCAAATAGTGTTGCGCTAAGCTGCCGCTTCGACACGACGGTGCGGGACACACCAATCTGAGTAGGGCGACAGGACGCTCATCGATGGCCATACATCTATTGACGGCCGAAATCGGCTTGGTGTGTCAGGGCCTATAGGTCGTAATAAGTGCTTGAACAATCGACCTATTTGGTCGTTTTTTGGAGGAGGACAGGCTGTTGGGCAGCGGCTGTGTCAGTACGGCGTCAACTTCCAAAACATCTTTAGTGTCTGTCTTACATCATAAGTTCTACAGACATTTGTTCTAAAAACAAAGAAATTGAGCATTAATAATGATGTGTTCTATTCCCTCCTCAGGTGGTGGGTCTGTTCCCAGCATTAAGTCCTGCTGGATGCAGCCTGAGACCCAGTATCTTGTCATTGAGCTGAATAGTAAATTAACTAAAAAACAGAAGTACCAGCTGTACACAAACTTCACCGGAGAACTAGCTGATGACTTGGCAGGCTTCTATCGGAGTGAATATGAAGAAGATGGGGTCCGAAAGTAAGTTCTCTATTTCCTGTCTGGCATTATCTATAGACCAGTATGGGTTATTTCAAATGTCAACATTGTGTTCAGAATGTTTTTTTTACCCTTCTCAGGATCGTTGCCACCTCTCAGATGCATCCGACTCATGCCAGAAAGACCTTCCCTTGTTTTGATGAACCAGCTTTAAAAGCTGTTTTCCATATAACTCTCATCCACCCCCCTGGAACTGTAGCCCTGTCCAATGGCAAGGAAATAGGTCAGTGCAGTCGAAATGTATAGGAAACAGCATCCACAGTTACAATGATAAATCATTATCTTGCATGCATAGATAGATGTATGCCTGTCTGAGAAAGCCCATCCCCATAATACTATTTATATTCATTTTTAATGGATGCTCATTAAAGGCAGGGGTGCCCCCCGCCGCCCCCCTTCAAGGTTCTCTGAAGGCAAAGGTTTTTCTTGGGTTGGATAGTTTTTGGTACTTTAATGACGTGGCAATTTATGGTAAACAAGAAACATTTTCTTTGGCAATCTCTATGATTTCCATAGAAAAGGAGCAAAGAGAGCTGCTGTCAGAGAAATCCAGACATAAAGTTAACAGAAGGATTTACAAAATGTAAATGTTATCTTTCCTCACATTGCTATATGAATAATTGCATAGTCATTAGAGTCTGTTGAACTATGTTTTTGTGTATTTTCAGACATTGTTAACATCACCATTGGTGGAGCATCTGTGACACACACTAAGTTCGAGCCCACCAAGATCATGTCCACCTATTTACTGGCCATCGTGATCTCTGACTACACACACATCAGCGCTGCACAAGGACACACTCTGGTAACTGTGACCTCATCTTCCATTTTCATCACATTTATGCAGTGGTTAAGGTTCAAGGTTCTTTATTTGTCAAACGAACATAGCTACAGTGTAGTTATGTCGATGAAAATCTTGTGTCACAGGCTTCTCCAACAGTGCAACACAAGACTAGGGTTGGGAACCGGAACTCGGTTCCAGATGAGAACCGATAAGAAAATGCTGGGTACCGGGTACCCGTACAAAATACATAATTTTGGTTCTGCTTAACGGTTCCTAAACGCGCTAGACCCTGTATTCCACCGGGTCCGTCTGCGCCGCGGTGACCCGATGGAATACAGGGGCGGACTGGACATCTGTGTGTTCTGGAGAACCACAGAACGGCCGGTCGTCAGCGGGCCGTTGACGGCCGGCTCGGTACGCTGCGGCCGGCACTGCCCTTAATTTTTTTAAACGTCATCATGTAAGTTGCGCTGACAGGCGACAGAGGTCCACAGTTGCCCCGCAGCGAGGCTCCCCAGTCCCCGGCCCTCCCGTAGACAGTTCACGAGCTCAGTCACATCATAACACCAAAGATGGATCGCGGTAAACGCTCTAAAGTGAGGCTCCACGACACTAAAAAAGAAAAAGACAAGGCACAGTGTAATGCCTGTTAATAGCTTTCAGTTAAAATAAAGCTCAGCTATAGTGAAATACATTTGTATTGCATGTATATTTTTTATTTGTAAACATTTCAGTTAAAGGCGGGGTAGGTAATTTTGGAGAAACCAGCTCGAGTGCGCTATAGAATTTGAAAATACACAGCCGGAAAAAATCTGTCACTTCCTTACAGAGCCCCTCTTCCAACACACACGAACACGCACATGACCAATGAGGGCACGAAATAAGTTTGTGCACAGATGGAAGGCTGACAGTCAGGTAGGCCATCCAGTTATTTTAGCCGGGTCGGCTAAAATGATTGGTCGTGCTTTTTACAGTACTACGGCTTCCACAGATGACATTGTTGTATGGATTTTTTGTCAAAGCGCTTAAGATATTCAATGCTATCGGGATGTTAAGAGTATTCCATGGAATATAACAAAAAGTGTATCTCGAGCCGGTTTCTCAAACTTACCTACCCCACCTTTAAAGCTTACAAGAATAATGATATTTTTGTTATCTAAACGTTTGACCTCTTTCTTTTACAATTTTGGAATCGAAACGGGGAATCGATAAGAACCGGAGCGGATAAGCAGAACCGGAATCGATACCCATCCCTACACAAAACACAGATAAACAGAAAAATATAGTGCAAGTAAATAGTAAATACAAAAAGAAAAATAGTTTAAAAAAGTGAAATAGTGAAATAGTGCAATACGAGTCTTTATGCAAGTCATTGAAATATGATATATTAAGTAAATAGATAAATAATTTGTAAGTAGCAGCCAGATGAATATTGTGGATGTTGTTTCAACAGTTTAGGTGTTTAACAGTCATATTGCCTGTGGGATGAAACTGTCCCTGAGTCTGGTGGTTTTAGTCCTGATGTTGCGGTAGTGCCGCCAGACGGCAGCAGACAGAACAGTTTGTGGCTGGGGTGATGGGGTCTTTGATAATTCTGAGGAATTTCTTCCTGAGCCGCTGGGAGTAAAGGTCCTCCATGGATGGCAGCTCCGTCCTGGTGATGTTCTGTGCCGTTTTCACCACCCTCTGTAAAGCCTTACGATTGAGGGCGGTGCAGCTGCTGTACCAGGCCGTGATGGAGCCAGTCAGGATGCTCTCTACGGTGCACCTGTAGAAGGTCAGGATGCTCTCTATGGAGCACCTGTAGAAAGTCAGGATCCTCTCTATGGTGCACCTGTAGAAGGTCAGGATACTCTCTATGGTGCACCTGTAGAAAGTCAGGATCCTCTCTATGGTGCACCTGTAGAAGGTCAGGATACTCTCTATGGTGCACCTGTAGAAGGTCAGGATCCTCTCTATGGTGGACCTGTAGAAGGTCAGGATCCTCTCTATGGTGCACCTGTAGAAGGTTAGGATCCTTTCTAGGGTGCACCTGTAGAAGGTCAGGATCCTATCTATGGTGCACCTGTAGAAGGTCAGGATACTCTCTATGGTGCACCTGTAGAAGTTGCAGAGTATCCTGGAGTCCATATTGAACCTCCTCAGCCTGCGGAGGAAGAAGAGCCGCTGTCCTACTGTTTTGGGGTGATGATGGTGGTGTGAAGAGTCCATGTCAGGTCCTCAGTGATGTGGACCCCAAAGGAACCTGAAGCTGCTGACTCTCTCCACCGTAGTCCCATTGATGGTGATGGGGGTGTGTCCCTCTCTCTGCTGCTTCCTGTAATCCACAATCAGCTCCTTGGTTTTGCTGACGTTGAGATGGAGGTTGTTATCCTGGCACCGAGATGTCAGGGTTTCGACCTCCTCTCAGGACGCCGTCTCGTCGCAGTCTGTGATCTGGCCGATGACGGTTGTGTTGTCAGCAAACTTCACAATGGTGTTGGAGCTTTGTGTGGCCACGCAGTCGTGTGTGAACAGGGAGTAGAGGAGAGGGCTGAGCACACAGCTTTGAGGGGCTCCGGTGTTGAGGATCAAGGTGGAGGATGTGATGTTTCCCACCCGCACTGCCTGGGGTTTGCCCGTCAGGAAGTTCAGGATCCAGTTACAGAGGGCGCTGTTGAGCCCAAGGTCTCTGAGCTTGATGACCAGCTTGGAGGGCACAATGGTATTGAAGGCTGAAGTGTAGTCATTGAACAGCATTCTCACATACAGTATGAGTTCCTCTGGTCCAGGTGTGAGAGGGCAGTGTGGATGGTGAGGGCTATGGCATCGTCTGTGGACCTGTTTGCTCTGTAGGCAAACTGCAGGGGGTCCAGAGAGTCAGGAAGGGAGGAGGTGATGAAGGTTTTGACTAAACGCTCAAAGCACTTCATGATGATGGAGGTGAGTGCTACTGGGCGGTAGTCGTTGAGGCTGGTGATTTTTGTCTTTTTGGGGACAGGAACGATGGTGGAGCGTTTGAAGCATGTGGGGACTACAGACTGCAGCAGGGACCTGTTGAAGATGTCTGTGAACTAGGGATTTGCATCTCCATCACTAAGGCCGATGCGATGCGCATCTCGATACGTTGCCAATGATACGATACATTAACGATACATTTGAAACACCAGGCGATGGATACGATTCACCCCTGTTGCGATACAGTTCGATACGATTCGATTCAACATTATGCGATACGGGGCGATACGATGCAAAATAATGATACTTCAATATTGTACGACAGAGGATTTTTGTTTTATTCCTTACTCCATACAGTATGCAGCAAATCATAAATCAACAAAAAAGTGCTTTACATATTTGGTTCTCTCTACTAGTACTGCACATCCCATCATGCTGTTTCTTTTTTACCTTAAAAAACTCTCCAGAGTACAGTAGAATTGTATAAAACCTCACAGTTAAACAATTTAAGGATGCATTGCCTATGATTAACAATGTGCAAATAACAACTACCATAGTGCAATTCCCATACAGCTGCCAGCCTGATGTGCTTAACACTCAGTCATAGGCTAACTCACCAGTGAGCAGAAAGCAGTGGTTTCTATATGAACAATAGAGAATACAAATAACCTTTCACAAACAGCTCTTTCATAACTGCTTACAGTAAGGAAGACATTTAAACTGTTATTGGCCGTCACAGGCTGCTATAAACTAAACACCACTCTCTCTGACAGAACACCTCACTGAGTGATTTAACTCATATGTCTAACTTTCAGGTTTCTATTTTCAGCCGCAGACCCCATGTCGCCTCTTTATGTGCGTCGCTAAGCTCCTCGTACCACTTGTGTACTTTAAAGCGGCTCGGCATTGTTAACAATTTGCGAGCGATTTTTCAAGTTGTCCGTCTTTCTTGAAAAATCCGAAGTGTTGCCAAACGTTTGATTTGTAGGTATTTTTCGGTGCGCTGTGTTTCTCTTTCTCCTCGACTTCCATGTGTGTTGATAACTGAGACTCTCGGCCTCCGTAGTGTGAAGCAAAGATCAAAGATCGTCTCTGCTGAGCGTTGACAAGATGAGGGGATTTTACATGAATGAATCGTTTTTTACCAATGCAAAGACGCTACAATCGATGCATTGCGAGTTCAACCCAAACTGTAGCCGATGTGCACTCTTTCAACCGGTGCACTCACATCTTGAACGTTTATGCCGGTGCACCGATGCGAATCGGTGAATCATAACATCGCTACTGTGAACAACTCTGCCAGCTGAACTGCACACACCCTGAGAACACGGCCAGGGATGCCATCAGGTCCAGAAGACTTGTGTGGGCTAACCCTTTTAAAGGGTTTGCACACATCTGCCCTGTTTAAAACAAAAGGGCAGGGCTCCTGGTCCTCCTGTGCCTCCACAGCCTGGCTGCTCTCAAAACGTGCAAAAAAGCCGTTCAGCTAATCTGGGAGAGATGCGCACGCAGACAGTCCTGCAGCAACTCCCGCTGCTCCTTTGTAGTCTGTCATTATTCTTAGTCCCGCCCTCATGTTCCGGGTGCCTTTGAAGTCAGATTCCACCTTGTCTTTGTACTGTCTCTTTGCACTGCTGATTGCTCTCCGGAGTTCATACCTAGATGTCCTGTACTCCTCCAAATCTCCAGCTCTGTGCGCAATAGTGCGCGCTTTCAGCTTGGTACCTACCTCACTATTTATCCAGGGCTTTTGATTTGTATGTTCATACAGAAACCTTCGGTAGCCTACCACGTCATCGATGCATTTCCCAATGTAGCAGATGACCGTGTCCGTGTGTGTGTTGATGTTGTTGTCCTCAAACACACTCCACTCCGTAGATTCGAAGCAGTGCTGCAGAGCTGAGTCTGACTCCTCACTCCATCGCTGTACTGTCTTTGTTACCGGTCTATACCGTTTAAGTTTCTGCCTGTAAGCAGGCAGCAGCAGCAGTGAGATGTGGTCTGATTTGCCAAAGGGAGGGCGAGGGAGAGCCTTATATCCATGTCGAAAAGGGGAATAAACATGGCCCAGTATGTTTCCCCCGCGCGTCGGGCAGCTGATGTGTTGGTAGTACTTCGGCAGGACCTTCTTCATGTTAGCAGTGTTAAAATCCCCGGCCACAATGAACGCCGCCTCTGGCCGTGAAGTCTCGGTCTTGTTGATAATCCCTAACAGCTGATCGAGTGCTGTGTTGTTGTCGGCGAGCGGCGGAATATACACTGCTGTAATCACAACAGATGTAAATTCTCTCGGCAGGTGAAAAGCCCGGCATGTGATCATCAGTGTTGGGCAAGTTACTTCCAAAATGTAATACAGTACATATTACTTATTACTATCTTTTTTAAAGGTGACCTATCATGCAAAATGCACTTTTGTACATCTTTTATACATGAATATGTGTCCCCGGTGTGTCAGGGAACTATAAATATAAAAAAATATACACACTGAAAAAATACGAGAAAAGGCAAAGTTGGAGAGTAGCCAAAAGAATGCGGCCATCTTCACCGGCGCATTTTCATTTAAGCTGAAACAGTCCCATTTTATAGCAGACAACATGACCTGTAATACACACGTGTACCTTAAATATTAACAGTAGATACATAGAGAGATTGATAGATACATTATTATCCCAACTTGGAAATTAAGAGTATAATATATCCTTTGAGGATTACATTGCATTTTTAGCTAAGACAAGTCTATTTATGTTATTCTTCTGCTAATGTATATAGCCCTGATTCATTTTGTAACAAAAAGAACAAAAGCATTTGTAAGGCGATCAAGAATATATATGCAGTGAGACGACATGAATAGATGTCTGACAGAATAAAAGAAGAACTCATGATGCTCCCTGAGAAAATTCTCTGTTAAAGCCAAAGGATATAGATTATAGTTCAGGAAGCACCTAACCTGCATTTTCACGACAAATTCATCAGAAACATGAAATAAACCAAACATGCAGACATCAGAAAATCTCTAACAGCTAAGTTGGTCCACAGGGCAAAGCGTAGCTTACATGTTTTTTGGTTTATCTTCTCGAGAGCATGAATCAGCCTCACAAACGTGTGTGAGTGTTTACGATCCTCAGTACTCTGGAGCAAAGTGATGAACGGTCGATGGACAGAGAAGCAGATAAACCTCTGCAAGACTTCATATACATGTTTGCGCTCTTACTGTTAATATAACATGATCATAAAGCACTTTGATGTGGTTTACTGACTGTTAACTACTTGTTACTATATTACTCTGAACTTCAGTCAACCTTTATCCACCAGTGGTGGAAAATAACAAAGTACATTTACTCAAGTATTGTGCTAAATTACTTTTTTTTACATATTTGTACTTTACTTGAGTATTTCCATTTAATACTACTTTATACTTATACTCCACTACATTTCAAAGGGGAATATTGTACTTTTTACTCTACATTTATTTTAACACTCACGGTTACTAGTTACATATAAAAACACATGATTATGCTGATATGGTATAATGCAGTAGTACTTATATATAATAACCATAATAATATAATAGTGTGAAAAGAGAACTTTTACTTTTGATACTTGATGTACATTTAGCTGATAATACTTCCATACTTGTATACTTATTCTGAAATCGGTCATTGTGCAGAAGGAATACTTTACTTTTTACTTGAGGTATATTTTTATCCTAGTACTTTTGTATTTTTACTTAAGGTAAAAGTTAAGTTTCTTTACAGATTTGGATGAATGATGTGAAATATACAGTAACCAAGTGTTAAATCAGACTTTAGTCCCACCTGGAGTAAATCCACAAGCTACCCTGCAGTATACAAAGTCATTCAAACTAGTTGCACCTTTACCAGCTTTGAGAACACTTTCATGATCAATAATTATAAAACGTATCATATATATTATTCTGAAATGGACCAATCTGCACAATGACTACTTTTACATTTGGTACTTTAACTATATTCTGATGAGTTTCTACTTTTCTACTCTGTAACATTTTGAATGCCGGACTTTTACTGTAACAGAGCGCTCCTACACTCTGGTACTTCTACTTTTACTCAAGTACAAGATCTGAGTACTTCTCCAACCTCTGAAAGGATCTGAGTACTTCTTCCAACTGTGATTATAACACATAACACACATGAGGTTTGCTGCTGTGTGTTCAGATCCGTATCTGGGCTCGCAGGGAGGCGATGGAGCAGGGTCAGGGGAGCTACGCCCTGAACGTGACCAGACCGGTGCTGGACTTCTTCCAGTCCTACTTCAACATCTCCTACCCTCTGAGCAAGTCTGGTAAGCTGCTTTTACAGTATAATCATGATTCAAAGGGGGGAAAGTGGGCACTTAAAACTGATGACATTCCCATAAGCCTCAGCTGTGCTGTATGTTCAATGTGTCAGCGATGGGGAAAATCAGGACCCACATGCAGGATGAGGAGAAGCGGGTTTCAAACAAAAAGCGAGCTTTATTTAACAAAAAAGCTGTTGACCATGAAGAAACAAGAAATAAATCCAAAAACTGGTAGCATCCAAGCAAAAACTGACAGGAACAAACAGAGGTGCAAGGAGGACATGAAAGACGACAATCCGACATGGAGCACAGGGGAAGACAAGACTAAATACACAGAAGGGTAATCACAGGACAAGACACAGCTGGGCAGGGGATGTGGAAACACAAGGGCAACAGGTGAACACAATCAGACAATCAGACACAGGAGGGCAAACACAGGAAGGAAGACCAGACACAAGGGGTGTTTCTCAATGTCGAGGAAGGCTGCTCCAGAGCCACTATTTCAAGGATGCTACGTCATCGAGTCCCGCCAAAGGACTGTTCTAATGACCAGGATGCTTGGAATTCTACCGAGGCCAGCATCCTTCGTTGCGGGAAATTTCGAGGTTGCATATGTGTATCGTTCGCGCTCTTAAAATTCCCACAATGCACGGACCAATATCCAAATCTTTGGCGGAAATCGCGCTCCATTTAAGGCGGGGCCTCGCATATGACTCACACCTGCACACCTGTTAGCCTGTTCCACCATTCTTCATTTTTCCGAGTCAGGTCCTTCAAAAGCGAGGCAAGAATCCTTCCTAGCCTTAGCTGCTAAACTAAGCTGTGAACATGATGCACCTTTCTTTCCCCACCAGTAGGCTATTTCTCCCCCTCAAAGTGATGTTGAAGGATTGTCGCCATCAACCTATTATTGCAATTTTTGCAACTCTTTTAGCTTAATAGAGCTAGATTGCAATATGCATAAGTTTATTGGGAATGCTGTTAACAGCATTCCAACAATCTGTTCTTCTACGCACAAAATTCTTTATTCTTATTATTCCACCTGTTATGTTGCTGGTCTTCTCCTCCCGCGTTGAACATCGCAGAAACTCCGTTCAAACATCAAAACGTTCAGCTCGGTCGGGAATCGAGTGCTATTACTTTTATCATTCATAAGTTTCATAATTCCAGAGATATAGCCCATAATTCATCACATTTTTAACCATTGAAGTCAATGGAGAAAATCTTCAGACTCGAACAATCTTCATGCGAATTCAACTGCTAACTGTTCCTTCATACTTTCACTCAGAAACCTCATTCCAACTTTAAAATGTTACACATCTTTCTGACATTATTCGTGTAAAACAACTTTTAAATCTGATTCTTACTTTTAGAGATATTAAACATTGTTCAGACCTTGGTACAGAGGCTTTCTTCAGATTTTAACATTAACTACAGTGCGTGATGTCACAGCTAGAGTGTAGGAAATCTTGAAATTTGCCTTCATATCATTTTTTAAAACTGCCATAATTCCAAAACCCTACATTCCTGAGACATAATCTTTAATGACAAATGTAGGAAAACATCGCGTAGCTTGAAAAATGACAAATAATTAAGCAACATTTTTTTTAACAAAATGCCTCTTGAGGGCATGAAGTGACAAAAACATTCAACATGTCTCCATTAAAGCACATTGTAATTTCAGGCTGATATTTCCTCACAGTAGCAGTAGCAGTAGCAGTAACACCTTTAGTTAATCTGCTAAAAAGGCCACATTATTGACCCGAAAGTACACAAAAATTACACTTCAGATACTCAAGGTCCTTGAGATGCTTCACGCTTTGACATTTCACCGATATCTGTTATCGTTCTTCCACAAAACGTTCACATGTAAGAGGTTTATCTCTCATTCAGAACAATGGAAACCTTTGATCTCTGGACACCTCGTTAGCTCAAATATAAACACCTGTGTCATGGAACACGATGATGTCATCGCTCCAACTGACCTGCTCAGAGCAGCAGACTTCAGTTAATGGTCCTGCCCTCAGCAGCTCTACGTCAATTATGGGGTGTCATCATATGCCGTTTCCTCGCCATAAAAGACGATGTCGCTATACATTAACTCCTATGAAAATGTTCAAAAAGTGTGTGCTAACAGTCCAGCCGTGAAGACATCTACCGGACAGTTTTGAGATTTCTTCAAATGCCGTTGCCATGGCAACACAATGCTCGCCATGAAACACGGTTTTCTCTTAACTTCAGAGAAAATACTCCAAACGGCCCAAAACTTCACAGGTTTGGTAACGATGCAGCCATCAACGCATCTAAGCGTATTATGGGGTGTCATCAAATACAGTTGCCATGCCGACAGATCATTCGCCATCAAGTTAGTTCAGAAGTTTGCAGTTCAAATATTCTGCTGCTTTTTCATGCATTTAGACTTTTCTTTTCTTGTTCTTATTTCACATTCAAGCCCCCAGTGTTCATGTATCATTTCAATCTAAATTCTTCACTTTCTTCTTACACATTATATTTCAGCATAGCAATTCAGCGTCAGCTTTTCAGTATAAAGCATTCCCGCTAGCAATTTCTTCAGGAATTGCATTCTCTAGTTTTTGTTTGCTTTGCTGTTTTTCTCTAAATGTTGTTTAATTATGCACTTCATTTGGATGGGAACCTAATGTGTGATCAATCTGCTGAGTAGGCTAATTATTTTTCAAAAGCTCGCAAATGTAATGAAAGTGAAACTTGATCTGTTTTTTTTACTGTGGATGCTCAAAGTAGTTACAAAAAACTTGTAAAACTTACAAATTAAAAAAGAAAGAAAAGAAGAAAAAGAAGAAGACAAATAAATAAAGGAAAAGAAAAGAGACAATAAGAGGGGAGAATGAAGTTTCTTTTGCTATTGTATTATGTTAAATTGTTCGATTGTTGAGGAGTGTCTGGTGGTATACAGAGGAATCAGCCCTGGATAAACTGCAGGTTAATTCTTCAATCCAGAACAGGTTAATCCCATTAAGCAAGCAACATGTTTCCGTTTTTCTGTGGATTTAAGTGTTGTTGAAATGTCAATCCAACATACCATAGCTTGGTTTTGAAATTCTTTCCAGAGACCTCAGCTGCTGTCGCAGAACAACAGATTTGTTGCATGTTGTTTCTCTGTTTTATTGTAATAAATTATAGCTGTGATGCAACGACTTGTGATCAGTCCCTTTAACCTGCTGTAAACCTGCTCTCTGCAGATCAAATCGCCCTGCCAGACTTCTTCTTTGGTGCGATGGAGAACTGGGGTTTAGTGACGTACAGAGAAAGCAACCTCCTCTATGACCCTGTGACATCCTCCAACAGAAACAAAGAGACGACTGCCACCATCATTGCTCATGAACTAGCACACATGGTGAATACGTTTTACAATGTCATTTTAAATGGTATCTTTAGATTGATGATGATCCATATCAGGTGTGTGATACTCATTTTAGTTCAGGGGCCGCCGCATACAGCCAAATGTGATCTCATGTGGGCCAGACCAGTTATATCTTAGAATAATAAATAACGACAACTCCAAATGATCCCCTTTGTTGAGTGCAAAAATGTACATTGTGAAATATTTCATATTTAATAAACTACCTTACAAGAAAACATTACGAGCAAGCAAACATTTCTTAAGAAAAATAAGTGCAATTCCAACAATATTATGCCTCTGCATTTAGTCATCGGTATATGGAACTGAACAATATAGTTTTTGACTTTATGATCAAAACAGGTTTTTTACATCCATTTCCACAACTGTGTAGTAATCCTGAACACCTGAACCATCACGGCACCATAAAAACTAATATGGGAACTATTAAGGAGGAACGTTAACTTAACCCCCTGCCTTGTAAATGACAACTATTTGTACATACAAAATACATAAAAGTTGTGCGGTTTTGTCCCGCGATCCATATGTTTGACACCCCTGATGTAAATAAATGTAATATGTGTGCAGTGGTTTGGTAACCTGGTGACTCTGCGCTGGTGGAATGAGGTGTGGCTGAACGAGGGCTTTGCTTCCTACGTGTCGTACCTGGGAGCGGACCATGCTGAGCCGGCATGGAACGTGGTGAGAACACAAAGCTTATCTGACTCCTTCTGCCGTAATAACAACAAATATATACTTATCTGCTGTGGTGGAAGGTAACTAAGTACATTTACTCAAGTACTGTGCTTAAGTACACATTTCAGATACTTGTACTTTACATGAGTAACTACTTACTGTGCCACTTCATACTTCAACTCTGCTACAATTCAAATACAGTACATACTACATTTACTTTATAGATCCAGATTTGTAAACACAAACTTATGAAGAACTTTTAAAATACGTTGTTTGGATATAAATTAAACGATCCACATTATAATTAAGTAGAGCTAAAACAACTAGAGACGGAAAATTCATTGGCTGATGTTAAAGTAATCTTTTGGGGGAAAAAACATTTCATAGTAAAAGTAGACACAAAATATATTTGCTGTTTTTACTTTTGATTTGTTTCATTCATTTTTTTTTTTTTTTTTGCAATGTGTACTTTTACTCCTTATACTTGAGGTACATTTTTCCTGGTCATACTTAAATACTTTTACTTAGGTCCCTTTTTGATAGTACTTCAACGTAATTTTACAGTGAAGTATCATTACTTTTACTTAAGTATTGGATCCGGAAACTTTCCCACCTCAGCCTTTCTGTCAACTTTGCACCTGATATGAAATGTTACACATTGCTGTCTGTCTCTGATCTCCAGAAAGACTTGATCGTTCTGGATGACGTCCACAGGGTGTTTGCGGTGGACGCCCTGACTTCCTCTCATCCTCTGTCCTCTAAAGAAGACAGTGTTATCCTGCCGGGCCAGATCTCTGAGCAGTTTGATACCATCTCATACAGCAAGGTACACACACACAGGCAACATATCTTTACATGATCGTATCAGAAACAAGACATTATTGAGGGTATATTGCCTCATAACTTATGAGGCAATATACCTCACCTCAAGTGAGGAGCCCTTTGTATGTTTTTCTATATGTGGACCTCAGTGACATTTTGTTGGACTTCCCTGGCCTAAGATAACAGGAATGGTTTTTTTCAGTATTGTGATTAAATCAATTGAAACAAGTTACTGAAACAAATTATGTTACTAAAACCAATACCAACACATATTAAGAAATAAAAACAACGATTGGCTACGTGAATAATGTATTTATTAGCCCAAACTGCATTTAGGTTAATGGTTAAGTAACTAAACTAAAATTGTAACTAAGTAATTGACACAAATTCAGTTTTTAAAACAATAACCAATAATGGTATTTGATGTCTTTATACTGAACTGAAAAGTTTAAATCTTGAACACTGACTTTGTCTCCTTTTTTCCAGCATTAAATGTGCCTCTCACTGAATAACCGGCCCCAGCACGGCCCCCCCAGTCAAATTGTAAGCTGGTGTAAGCTCATTGATCGACAGAGAGACTGACAGTGTGTCCTGTGTGTGTCCTGTGTGTGTGTTCTATGTGTGTGTCCTCAGGGTGCAGCAGTGTTGAGGATGTTGTCTGATTTCCTGTCAGAGCCGGTCTTTGTCCAGGGACTCAGTGTATGCTCCTTTGTTTCTGTTTGCTTAAAAGCATCATACACACATTTTATGTCATGATTAATAACTGTATTTGCACGTATTCACTAACAGGGAACAACTAACTGACAGGATGATTGTTTTTATTTTATATTCAGACATACCTCAAACAATTTTCCTACAGTAACACAGTGGGGAGTGACCTGTGGCACCACCTACAATTGGTAAGATTGCAGTTTTTATTTTATTTCCTGAAAATATATTCCTAAGTCTACATATTGTTAACTAAATCAAGCTGCAATTGCAAATTGTGGTGGTTTATTTAAATCTTTCTGAGCACTGGCTTAGGGAAGACATTGAGCTTTGGTTGTTTATATTTGAGTCTGACCGCAGGTGTTAATGGAGTTTAGAAAGAAGATAACACATCCTTTATTCCTGCCTTCACATTCTCATGTCAAGTTAACGTTTATTTATAAAGCACTGGATCACAACAGAAGTTATCTCAAGAAACTTTTTGTGGAGAGTCTACACACCATACTCTTCAGATTATGTATTGCTCTTTTTAATAATGCTGTATTTATTATAACTTCTGTGGTCACCAAAATGTTTCAGTAATATTGTGTATTTGTGCTGGGAGATGTTGATGTTGCTTGTGTTTCCACCCTTTTCAGGAAAATAGAGCACCAACTAGTTCATGGTATAATGTGACGGTGTGTTGTATCTGACATTTTCCTGTAGTTTATTTATGCAATAGCTCACGACAGGCCGTTCGCGTCGGGCCGAACCACGCCCCTTAGCTGTGATATAATGAGCATATATCACGGCCTGAAGTGAGCTATTGGTTTTATAAAACGGTTACCAAGTGTGGCAATATGAAAGAAAAATACACACTCTAATTTAAATAGTTTTTATTAGTAAATAATGATGTTCAAAATAAAATAGTCCCTCCGTTGCCTTCTGCACAAAACATAGTGCAAGGTGGTTGCTATGCAACAACACTAACAGCGAGCGAACATATTAGACAGAGAGCGTTGATCCATTATTTGGCTGTTTATTTACATTAATGTGTATGTTGCTGTTTATTGTGCATCCACTGAAAAACTGTCCAGCATCAGTAGCATGGCTTACGTGGTCACTTGTATAGGTTGAGGTTGTTCTAGGCTGTTGCTTGGCATGGCGAGAATATTGCTCCACTTTCTCCGGTCCCCGAGATTTGGCTTCCAGTAGCTCTGGAGAGAGCTTTCGCACCTGTGGCCACTAACGGTCATAATTTCTCTGCTTTGTTTCAAGACCCGCATCAGAAAGCTTTTGAATGGTGCTACTTTTCCAGTTGGTCTACCTGCTCTTCACGTAGCTCTGCATGTCGTAGTTTAGGTGTTTTTTTTCTGGAGATAGGCACTGCTCAATCCACTCCTCCATACTATAGTAAGACCCCCCCGG
Organism: Notothenia rossii; assembly: GCF_949606895.1. Classification (NCBI taxonomy): domain Eukaryota; kingdom Metazoa; phylum Chordata; class Actinopteri; order Perciformes; family Nototheniidae; genus Notothenia; species Notothenia rossii. Next base: position 41,144,211 of record NC_136903.1, read on the forward strand.
AGCTCGAAGTTAATCTTAAATGTTTCCATCTTATGCTTTGTAAGTTTGTTTCGTCACGGAAGAAATTTAAATATATTTATAAAACTGACAAGTCAAATCAAGCAATCTGATTGGTCGATAGCGTTTTTGCGGACCTCTTTGATTACAGATTTGAAAACATCGTTGCTTGCTTTAAAAGTAGTATAATTCAATATGTTAAACCTTCGAAAGTATCTAGATATCCCTTCCCTAATTCCAAAGGAACTGCACAATGAATATGTTTTGCCGTTTGATGTCTATGTCTGGACCGCTGCGTAAAAAGGAGGGCTTCTGCCCCGTTACTTCTCCGCTGCTTTTCCTGCAGTTTGCTTTTCAGCCCAATGGTATACTGTTTTTCTCAGACGCGGAGGGATACTGACTTGTTGTGAAAAGTAACTTACAATTCTACCCGTGGTATACGCTCAGTAGTATCACGGCTAAGAACCAATCAGATTGCTTGATTTGACTTGTCCGTTTTATAATATGTAATATATACACCTTAAACTAGAAACATGATAGTGTTGAAAATGTATTATCATTTTTTAAATGAAGGATTACAACCACCAACCCACCATGTTTAAACTTGCTTTCTTGTCAAAATAACATAAATACAGATAGGTGCTTCCTGTCACCTTTATCAACAGGCAGTGAGCGCCAATGATGTTCCACTTCCTCATCCAGTTTCTGACATCATGAACCGCTGGGTGCTGCAGATGGGCTTCCCTGTGGTTAGCATAGATACTGTTACAGGAACGGTGTCCCAGAAGCACTTCCTGCTGGATCCAGAGTCTAACAACATGGTCCAATCACCTTACAAGTTTGTAACACTACACCATTTTACTGCAAAAATATCTGCACAGATTATCCTCCCTTAATAGTTGTATTCCCCCTCTTGAGTTACTTGAGTTATACATATAAACTCATGTTTAGAATCGTATTAGATTTGTATTGGTTCTACTGTGACATGTCTCCATGCTTTAATGTTCAAAAAGCTCTTTATTTCTCTCATACTGCCTGTACTGCAGCACTTCTTTTCACTCTCTGTCTGAAACCAGAGCCCAGTCTGCTCTGATTGGTTCGCTGGCCGGCTCTGTTGTGATTGGTCAGCCGGTGTGAGATGTCCCGCCCCATAGCCAATCAGGTGCAATGTGTTGGAGTGCAAGCCAATAGGAGCGCAAGTGTTACATAGTGATGTCATTGTGTTACGGAAGTAAACAAAGGAGTCCAATGGAGGCGAGTAGTATTATTCATCCCGCTTTCGTCTCATTAGTATGTGACAGGTCACACCTCCCCCCATTATGCAAATGAGCTAAGTCCCGCCTCCCCTTTGATCGAGGTGTGAGATCTCAAGTAGGTGTGATATCCCAAGTAGGTGTGAGATCCGTCGATAGGAGGGGGGGTTGATGTGTATTCACAGGTGTGAAAAGCCCCCACTGTTGCGCCTTATGGTGTATAATAAAAAATGTTTCAATCACATTAGTATGCATAAAAAGTGACAGGTGGGCCCGACCCCAAGTCTATTAAAACAAAATGCCGCTTCCATCACATTAATATGCATAAAAGTGACAGAAGGGCCCGCCCCAATTATGTGATGTCAGAAGACCGAGGGGGTGGAGTGAGATAAAAAAAAAAGAACCCCCGTGCAGATAAAAAGCCAGTCATTTCCAATCATCAAGTCATCTTTCCAAAAACAAAAAATGGCCAAGAGACGCCTCGATATGGGTTTAATCAGCGAGACGCCTGTGACAACTTACCGCAATGCAGCTCATGGTTTCAAAACAGAGATTGGAATATTCATGTAAAAAAGATGCCATCTTCTGATATGCATGTAGACATTTTGGTTAAAGTACGTCAGATGCCTTCACCACAACTGTACCAGAGTACCAACCGCTGTCTCCTGGTACTCATCGGAGTAACTCACTCACTAAAAATGAAATACTAGCCTATATGACAGTAAAACAAGAATAACGTTTAAAAGGGGAGTGATTTGAAAAATATCCATAGAAAAATCTGCTTACAGTTCTGTTTCATATGGGTGTTGAGAGATGTATCCATAGATCTCTTCATTTTGCTCTCAAAGTGCACCAGATTGATGTGTGTGTGTGTGTGTGTGTGTGTGTGTGTGTGTGTGTGTGTGTGTGTGTGTGTGTGTGTGTGTGAATCAGTCACGGATGTCTTCACATGGAGATGAAGACTCCTGTCTCTTAACACCCAAGGTCCTGCAGTCGGCTAAGGCTGTAAAAGTATAGAAAAAGCAGGTAGGAGGGGGTTGAGAGGAGACTCGGGGGTGTCAATATATCCAGACCAAAATATGCGGATTCAGAGCTGATCAGAACACAGAAAGGCTGGGAAATTATTTTTAGTTTTTGTCTACTATCTACATGTTTGTAATGTGTATGTACATATTTTCAATGCCATCTCTCTCTGTTTCTGCTGATGTGTAAAATATACAAAATAACGTTTTATATACTTACTCTCTTGTTAAAAGGCGATGAAGTTTGCAGCGTAAGCCAGCCATCAGTGTTCTAGATTTTAAGGCTTTGCATACCTCAAAGTGTGTCTAAAAGTATCTTCGCAAGAGAAAAAAAAGCCCAAATTCGCCTAGGCCATTAAAAAGAAACCGAATTGCTGCTAAGAAATAAGTTCAGAAAGCTATGACTCCAGTGGAACACTGTTAGAGTCAAAAGTAACTCTCAATGTATTCAGACAGAGTATGCAGATTGCGGCTGATCAGAACAAAGAAAGCACCTTCCTCGTCAAAAGTTAGTCACACACTCCCTTACTGTCACCCTTACCTCGTCCTATGTCAGGCCTTTTGGTGTGTGTGTGTGTGTGTGTGTGTGTGTGTGTGTGTGTGTGTGTGTGTGTGTGTGTGTGTGTGAGCCTGGCCCTGCCCCCTCCTCCCCCCTTCCTGCCATCTTATCACTAGACAGAGGGGGGAGGGGTTCTCTCTAAAACAAAGTGTCTGTAAAGGTGCCTGCCATCTCTCTCTCTGTTTCTGCTGATGTGTAAAATATACAAAATAACGTTTTATATACTTACTCTCTTGTTAAAAGGTGATGAAGTTTGCAGCGTAAGCCAGCCATCAGTGTTCTAGTTTTAAGGTTTTGCATACCTCAAAGTGTGTCTAAAAGTATCTTGGCAAGAGAAAAAAAAGCCAAAATCCGCCTAGGCCATTAAAAAGAAACCGAATTCCACGTTTTACAAATGAACAGACACAAAATGCAGACTTGACTACTTGGCAGTTGATTAAAGCAGATGTGTCCTTTTTCATCTCTCAAAGGTTTGGGTCCTGTTCAACACTGGGTACAGAAATATATTCAATATACAGTCATTTGTACGTAAAGATTTTGTAAGTTGTAAGCACTTAGAAATATACATTTGTTTGCATTTAAAGTGGCTGTAGACAACTTATCATAATGAAGTAGTTGATTGCACAAATTTGTAATGGATGTAAAATAAAGACGACATTAGCATTTTAATTGGCTCCCTATAAGACTTGCTTTCTCTATGAAATTATGTCTGGCTCTGAGTAGTGTTCCCCCTTTCACAATAAAAAGCCCAAACACAATACTTTCTGAATCACTGCAGGAAGTAATGTACTAAAATGTAAATACAAATAGCTTACAGTAGCTCCCAATTAGTTGAACAATTGGAAAACCGCAAGGACTGTGGAAACACCTACTGGCAAAGGATTGTGGATGCAAATTATGCAAAGAGGAAGAAAAACATTCTATCTAAAGCTATATAACACAATCTGCATATTGACAGTATGAGTACAACAAAAACAGTATGCATGTTGATGCAAACGACGATGTTCAGTAAACGATCAATCAAAATCGAAGGATCCAATGTATTTTTAAATGGAGCAGAAATAGAACTAGTCTCCCAGTGCAAGTATCTTGAACAGGGATTGTCATATTGGACTCGCACTTGACTTTTTAAGAAATATATCCAGAAAGTATCCAATACCATTAAATTCAACTTGCAATATTTTAAACAAATTAGACCTTTTCTTAACTGTCAATGCTGCAAAGTCATACCTCCACTGTATGATTCTATCCCACATTGAATACTGTTTTACAAACTGGTCGTTTGCTTGTGCCACACACCTGAAACCCATAGAACAGCTGTTCAAGAGAGCTATCCAGGTGTTTGACAGAAAGCCACAGTCATACCACCACTGTACCATCCTCGAAAATCACAATTCTTGAGTTTTTGACAATTTTATGTCTTTTAAAAGTATGTGTTTTTTAAATAATATTTACATGGGCTGGCCCCCCTCCTTGGGGGAATTCATCCACCCAAAACACACTGGACGCAGCACTAGGTCAGAAACCAGAGGAGACTGTGAAGTCCACCACAGACGGATCACCTTTGGACAAAATGTCCTCTCCATTAAAGGCAGCTCATTGTGGAATAGCCCCCCAACTGAGATACGGGATTGTCCCACTCTCAATAGTTTTAAAGGTCAACTTAAAGAATGGTTGAGCAACAAACAGACGTGTAATCACCGCTAAATAAATGCACTTTAACACAGAGGTATCTCCTCTTGCACTTTATGTAGCACTTTTATCTTATCTTGCACTTTATATATCATAGCTGCTACATTGTACTGCCATGTGGTAAATGCTTGTATGCTGCTCATGCTTTTTCTGCATATCATGTTTTTATTTTTGCTGTATATATATAAATGTCATGTTCTTATATGCTGTATGTGACGGGACTATAGATGGAAATTAGCTCAAAGCTAAAATCCGGCTCATTTACACATGTAGGCATTATTTTTGTTTTAAAGTGTTCATCAATGTGCACTACGGTAGCCCTGAAGAAAATTTAACATTCAAATATGTTATCGATGTCCCCATTCCCAGTTTGTTTTGGGAATAATTGCGATGTTTTCTATGTTTTGGTAGCTCTTAACAAAACAGAATTTTTGTAAAAGACTGCGACTCTAAAAGGCAAGTTTGTGATTTTAACACTGTTTCGATGAAACAATACATTATACAATATTACGACTTTTTGCCATATTTTTATCACAATCTTTTTTTTTTGTGGTTGTAGGGCTTCAAGATATTTTGCATGTCATGCATAAACACGGTGTCATCTTTTCCTTGAAACTGACGTGCTGCCCGTTTTACAAAACAAGTTATTTTTCTGCTTCTTCATCCTCTGAATTTTCCTCCCCCGTCCCTCTTCCTTCAGCCAGCACAACAAGAATCAAGGTGGATCTGTGAAATGAAACACCTCTTCCCAAAGCGTGACTTCCCTATTGAGAGCATGCGTCTAGGGCAGTAGGGTCTAAACCAATTGGCCAGATATACTAACATGCAGAACGTACGGTATGTTTGAAGACTAACCATTTATCCAGTTCAAGCTGTCTTTAAGATGTGACATTGCGCTCTGACTATTCCCCGTAAAATGGGGACAAACTATTACTTATTCTTAAATTTGACCTCTTGCTGCTTGGTTGAAAATGATAGATGAAAAATAACTTTAAAAAAAAGACTCAAACAGCGAGGGACATTATACTGGTGAAAAAACTCTCAATTCTACAGATGACTTCCCCCACTCAATGCAATAAGTCCCTCCCTCCACTCAGCAAAGCATCTAAAACTAAGGACCCCACTAAGACGACAGTTTGAAAACTAAATATATGGATCTGAGAAAAACCAAGTCTCCCCCCGCGAGTTGCAGCCAGGAACAAACTCCTGGACTACCATCATCCCCACCATTCTGGACACCCGAATCTTGCAGTACTACTGCTGCTTATTTTGCTCCTTGGGCCAAGACGTCTCTGTTTATGGACACAGTGAAATCAGTGTTGGTTGATATTGTGGAGAGGGTGATACATCGGTACAGAGAAGAAATATGCAACGGATGCCGAGTCAGTCACCCCGGCCAGAGGCAACACGATTGTCTGAATGACATGCCCGATTTTTTCTTCAGAAACAATTACAACGCGTTAATGAAAAGACTCTGGGTCACCGACTTCATTACTGAGATCGACCAGACTCTTATTGATAAAGACATTTTCACGGATGATTGGAGGATCCAAGGCGCTTCGGAGGCTCTTCTGCACAATCTCAAAAATTGTAGACGCCTCATGGAGAGACTTGAAAAGATCCATGCCGAGTTGGATGGAGAAGAAGAAGACTAATAACCTGCGGTTGGTTGAAGCCAGGGATTTTTTTTTTTTCGATACATTGACTTTTTCTTTAAAGTAAAATAAAAATGGGGAACTACTAAAAAAAACGCTCGGTATATATTGATCAGAATGTAGTCAATACCCTTTTAATAAGTGTGGTGATGAGGACGATTGAAAACAGAGTGAATATTGATCCCCGTGTAAACAGAATGGCTGAAGTTTGTAAACTAGAAGACATTTTGGATATCGTTCGTTCTGGCAGTACTATTCCTGGTCATTGGCAAACGATTGTAAACGAAACATTTAAAGTGGTCCTGGAATCTTCATTTTCCGAAACATTTTGCAACATTACCGAAGAAATGAAACAAACATCAAAAGTGTATACAGGTTATTAGTCTTCTTCTTCTCCATCCAACTCGGCATGGATCTTTTCAAGTCTCTCCTTGAGGCGTCTACAATTTTTGAGATTGTGCAGAAAAGCCTCCGAAGCGCCTTGGATCCTCCAATCATCCGTGAAAATGTCTGTCTTTTCATTAACGCGTTGTAATTGTTTCTGAAGAAAGAATCGGGCATGTCATTCAGACAATCGTGTTGCCTCTGGCCGGGGTGACTGACTCGGCATCCGTTGCATATTTCTTCTCTGTACCGATGTATCACCCTCTCCACAATATCAACCAACACTGATTTCACTGTGTCCATAAACAGAGACGTCTTGGCCCCAAGGAGCAAAATAAGCAGCAGTAGTACTGCAAGATTCGGGTGTCCAGAATGGTGGTGATGATGGTAGTCCAGGAGTTTGTTCCTGGCTGCAACTCGTGGGGGGAGACTTGGTTTTTCTCAGATCCATAGCTAGTTTTCAAACTGTCGTCTTAGTGGGGTCCTTAGTTTTAGATGCTTTGCTGAGTGGAGGGAGGGACTTATTGCATTGAGTAGGGGGAGTCATCTGTAGAATTGAGAGTTTCTTTCACCAGTATAATGTCCCTCGCTGTTTGAGTCTTTTTTTTTAAAGTTATTTTTTCATCTATCATTTTCAACGAAGCAGCAAGAGGTCAAATTTAAGAATAAGTAATAGTTTGTCACGATTTTACGGGGAATAGTCAGAGCGCAATGTCACATCTTAAAGACAGCTTGAATTGGATAAATGGTTAGTCTTCAAACATACCGTACGTTCTGCATGTTAGTATATCTGGCCAATTGGTTTAGACCCTACTGCCCTAGACGCATGCTCTCAATAGGGAAGTCACGCTTTGGGAAGAGGTGTTTCATTTCACAGATCCATCTTGATTCTTGTTGTGCTGGCTGAAGGAAGAGGGACGGGGGAGGAAAATTCAGAGGATGAAGAAGCAGAAAAATAACTTGTTTTGTAAAACGGGCAGCACGTCAGTTTCAAGGAAAAGATGACACCGTGTTTATGCATGACATGCAAAATATCTTGAAGCCCTACAACCCAAAAAAAAAAAGATTGTGTTAAAAATATGGCAAAAAGTCGTAATATTGCATAATGTATTGTTTCATCGAAACAGTGTTAAAATCACAAACTTGCCTTTTAGAGTCGCAATCTTTTACAAAAATTCTGTTTTGTTAAGAGCTACCAAAACATAGAAAACATCGCAATTATTCCCAAAACCAACTGGGAAAATCGATAACATATTTGAATGTTTAATTTTCTTCAGGGCTACCCTAGTGCACATTGATGAACACTTTAAAACAAAAATAATGCCTACATGTGTAAATGAGCCGGATTTTAGCTCTGAGCTAATTTCCATCTGTAGTCCTGTCTCATACAGCATATAAGAACATGACATTTATATACACAGCAAAAATAAAATACATGATATGCAGAAAGAGCATGAGCAGCAAACAAGCATTTACCACATGGCAGTACAATGTAGCAACTATGATATATAAAGTGCAAGATAAGATAAAAGCGCTACATAAAGTGCAAGAGGAGATACCCCTGTGTTAAAGTGCATTTATTTAGCGGTGATTACACGTCTGTTTGTTGCTCAACCATTCTTTAAGTTGACCTTTAAAACTATTGAGAGTGGGACAATCCCGTATCTCAGTTGGGGGGCTATTCCACAATGAGCTGTCTTTAATGGAGAGGACATTTTGTCCAAAGGTGGCCCGTCTGTGGTGGACTTCACAGTCTCCTCTGGTTTCTGACCTAGTGCTGCGTCCAGTGTGTTTTCTGTGGATGAATTCCCCCAAGGGGAGGGGGGCCAGCCCATGTAAATATTATTTAAAAAACACATACTTTTAAAAGACATACAATTGTCAAAAACTCAAGAATTGTGATTTTCGAGGATGGTACAGTGGTGGTATGACTGTGGCTTTCTGTCAAACACCTGGATAGCTCTCTTGAACAGCTGTTCTATGGGTTTCAGGTGTGTGGCACAAGCAAACGACCAGTTTGTAAAACAGTATTCAATGTGGGATAGAATCATACAGTGGAGGTATGACTTTGCAGCATTGACAGTTAAGAAAATGGTCTAATTTGTTTAAAATGTTGCAAGTTGAATTTAATGGTATTGGATACTTTCTGGATATATTTCTTAAAAAGTCAAGTGCGAGTCCAATATGACAATCCCTGTTCAAGATACTTGCACTGGGAGACTAGTTCTATTTCTGCTCCATTTAAAAATACATTGGATCCTTCGATTTTTATTGATCGTTTACTGAACATCGTCGTTTGCATCAACAATGCATACTGTTTTAGTTGTACTCATACTGTCAATATGCAGATTGTGTTATATAGCTTTAGATATAATGTTTTTTCTTCCTCTTTGCATAATTTGCATCCACAATCCTTTGCCAGTAGGTGTTTCGACAGTCCTTGCGGTTTTCCAATTGTTCAACTAATTGGGAGCTACTCTAAGCTGTTTGTATTTGCATTTTAGCACATTACTTCCTGCAGTGATTCAGAAAGTATTGTGTTTGGGCTTTTTATTGTGAAAGGGAGACCACTACTCAGAACCAGACATAATTTCATAGAGAAAGCAAGTCTTATAGGGATCCAATTTAAATGCTAATGTCGTCTTTATTTTACATCCATTACAAATGTGTGCAATCAACTACTTCATTATGATAAGTTGTCTACAGCCACTTTAAAGGCCCAGTGAAGTGCATGTTTTTGCACCAAAATGAAATGGCAGTTTCATTCCTTACATATCATTGTGCCTGTTCATGGCTAAAATAATTTTTAATAATTCATAATTAATGAATTAATGAATTATTAATTTTCCCGTCTGAGCCTAACGGAAGTTGCAGACGATAGTGGCTGTGACGTCACAAGATGTACCCAGTTGCGATTGTAAACATGGCGGAGACTCTGGAAAGTGATACTAGTGTGAGAGAAATGATTGATTTGGACAGCTTTTCGGACAGGATAGATGAGGAAAGTGATCAATCTGGTGCACTTTGAGGGCAACATTAAGAGATTTATGGATACAGCTCTCAACACTCATATGAAACATATATTTCAATAATCAAAAAACATTGGAATGATTTCTTAACCTATTTTATACAACTAATATTACATAGATGGAAATATTTGTTTACATAGATGACCAAACCCACTGAGATAACTTAGGCTACAGTTTACCTCCCTGAGCTGACGTTATCTCTCTCAGTCCCACAGGAGAGCACTCTCCCTCTCCTTATTGTTGAAACAGCTAATCTCCGTTAGCTCCGAGCTAGCACCAGATGCTAACAACAACCCTGTAACTCTGTCAGTCTCTCTTTCTCTCTCTCTCGAATCGACCACTGGCCTTTATTTATCATGATCAATCAAATAATCTACGAAACAATGACACCAGCCAGGCTCACCTTCATCTTTTGGGAACAGAAACATCGCCACTTCGGCAGACTTGACATTACTACAGCCAGCGGCAATGCATCGTTTCCCCTGTGTTTTTCATCCCTCTTTCTTCACTGTCGCCTCCATTGTCAGGTTTTCTCGATTGGCAATCACTTCCAGTCGACTCCGACACACTTTCCAGGAAAATACTAGCTCAAAAACGTTGAGAAATTCGACTTTGAAAAAGAGAAAAAACGAACGGTGGTGAATGTAAACAGTGCGGCGGCGTCCATCTCGTGACGTCACGCAGTAGATTGCAAGCCACGCCCACGAAGGCGAAGGTCGACTGCAGATTTCCCCGGAAAATTCAAAACTCGTCAAATTTGTTGCTATTCCAACATTTTTTGATATGGGTTCCAATGGACAATTTTGGTCATTACTATACATATTAGCATAACAGATCATGCACAGGTGCACACTTCACTGGGCCTTTAAATGCAATCAAATGTATATTTCTAAGTGCTTACAGCTTACAAAATCTTTACGTACAAATGACTGTATATTGAATATATTTCTGTACCCAGTGTTGAACAGGACCCAAACCTTTGAGAGATGAAAAAGGACACATCTGTTTTAATCAACTGCCAAGTAGTCAAGTCTGCATTTTGTGTCTGTTCATTTGTAAAACGTGGAATTCGGTTTCTTTTTAATGACCTTGGCGGATTTTGGCTTTTTTTTCTCTTGCCAAGATACTTTTAGACACACTTTGAGGTATGCAAAACCTTAAAACTAGAACACTGATGGCTGGCTTACGCTGCAAACTTCATCACCTTTTAACAAGAGAGTAAGTATATAAAACGTTATTTTGTATATTTTACACATCAGCAGAAACAGAGAGAGAGATGGCAGGAAGGGGACACACACTCTCCCCCACCTTTACAGACACTTTGTTTTAGAGAGAACCCCTCCCCCCTCTGTCTAGTGATAAGATGGCAGGAAGGGGGGAGGAGGGGGCAGGGCCAGGCTCACACACACACACACACACACACACACACACACACACACACACACACACACACACACACACACACACACACACACACACACACACACACACACACACACACACACACACACACACACACACACACACACACACACACACACACCAAAAGGCCTGACAGCCATAGGACGAGGTAAGGGGGACAGTAAGGGAGTATGTGACTAACTTTTGACGAGGAAGGAGCTTTCTTTGTTCTGATCAGCCCCAATCTGCATACTCTGTCTGAATACATTGAGAGTTACTTTTGACTCTAACAGTGTTTTGCACTGGAGTCATAGCTTTCTGGACTTATTTCTTAGCAGCAATTCGGTTTCTTTTTAATGGCCTAGGCGAATTTTGGCTTTTTTTTCTCTTACCAAGATACTTTTAGACACACTTTGAGGTATGCAAAGCCTTAAAATCTAGAACACTGATGGCTGGCTTACGCTGCAAACTTCATCGCCTTTTAACAAGAGAGTAAGTATATAAAACGTTATTTTGTATATTTTGCAGATTAGCAGAAACAGAGAGAGATGGCATTGAAAATATGTACATACACATTACAAACATGTAGACAGTAGAAAAAAAATTAAAATAATTTCCCAGCCTTTCTGTGTTCTGATCAGCTCTGAATCCGCATATTTTGGTCTGGATATATTGACACCCCCGAGTCTCCTCTCAACCCCCTCCTACCTGCTTTTTCTATACTTTTACAGCCTTAGCCGACTGCAGGACCTTGGGTGTTAAGAGACAGGAGTCTTCATCTCCATGTGAAGACATCCGTGACTGATTCACACACACACATACACACACACACACACACACACACACACACACACACACACACACACACACACACACACACACACACACACACACACACACACACACACACACACACACACACACACACACACACACACACACACACACACACACACACACACACATCAATCTGGTGCACTTTGAGATCAAAATGAAGATATCTATGGATACATCTCTCAACACCCATATGAAACAGAACTGTAAGCAGATTTTTCTATGGATATTTTTCAAATCACTCCCCTTTTAAACGTTATTCTTGTTTTACTGTCATATAGGCTAGTATTTCATTTTTAGTGAGTGAGTTACTCCGATGAGTACCAGGAGACAGCGGTTGGTACTCTGGTACAGTTGTGGTGAAGGCATCTGACGTACTTGAACCGAAATGTCTACATGCATATCAGAAGATGGCATCTTTTTACATGAATATTCCAATCTCTGTTTTGAAACCATGAGCTGCATGGCGGTAAGTTGTCACAGGCGTCTCGCTGATTAAACCCATATCGAGGCGTCTCTTGGCCATTTTTTCTTTTTGGAAAGATGACTTGATGATTGGAAATGACTGGCTTTTTATCTGCACGGGGTTCTTTTTTTTATCTCACTCCACCCCCTCTGTCTTCTGACATCACATAATTGGGGCGGGCCCTTCTGTCACTTTTATGCATATTAATGTGATGGAAGCGGCATTTTGTTTTAATAGACTTGGGGGCGGGCCCACCTGTAACTTTTTATGCATACTAATGTGATTGAAACATTTTTTATTATACACCATAAGGCGCAACAGTGGGGGCTTTTCACACCTGTGAATACACATCAACCCCCCCTCCTATCGACGGATCTCACACCTACTTGGGATGTCACACCTACTTGAGATCTCACACCTCGATCAAAGGGGAGGCGGGACTTAGCTCATTTGCATAATGGGGGGAGGTGTGACCTGTCACTTTGTTATGCATAATAATGAGACGAAAGCAGGATGAATATTACTACTGAGGTGTTTTGGAATAGTCATGATAATTTCCATCTTAGCTGAGAGCGCTGCACAACCTCAGTGATACATTTGAGTTTTTTACTTCCACTCAGAGAAAGTTGGACTCCTGCTATAAAAAGAAAGAAAAATAAGGTAGGATGGCAAGAGGAAAACTATGAAACAAACAAGGCAATGGGGGCCTACCAGAACTGGAAGTAGAGTCTCAAGAGAGTGATAGAAATCCTTCGCTTGTTGAGTTAATGTTCGAACCAAAATCTCAACTTCCTGGGATACTTAATCTTCCCGATGGCATTGATAGTCCAGTTTCAACAATGAGAGAAGCACTGACTATAACAAACAAGGTACTTGAGAGTTAACTTCAGCAAATGGACGAAGCTGAAAAAAGAATTACGACATTTGAAGACACCTTACAAGCTACAAAACTGGATCTTCATGTATGCACGTGCACGGTTGTTGCATGACCACCAAAACAGAAAGATATGGAAACAAGATGTGTGCAAATGTATTTAGTTTCCTAGCCATGTGAACATGATTTAAGAGGGGGGTGGAACTAACATTCTCTAGGCATGCTCCCCTGGGAATTTTTTTTTTAAATGTTGAAGTTAAAAGCATCAATCTGGTGCACTGAGAGCAACATTAGGAGATCTATGGATACATCTCTCAACACCCATATGAAACAGAACTGTAAGCAGATTTTCTTTTTCTTTATGGATATTTTACAAATCACTCCCGTTTCAAACTGTATTCTTGTTTATTAATAACAACTTTCTTTTACTGTCATATAGTATTTTATACCTGTTTACTTTATTCTCTTATTTTTTTATAACTATAATGATCATCTTCTTATATTCGTTAGCATAGCTAGCTAACCAGATGCTAATAACAACAAAGTTATTGATTGTATGATCAGTATGACAGATGAACAGATCACCACCGGGCTTTCAACTAAAGACACAGCCGCGCAAAACCTGCGGCATGTGTACGGCTCCTTATGGGTAGTGCTATTTTTGGAAGTGCCCGAGCGACGTTCTTGTGCTCTCCATCAACACTCTGCACCCCTGTCAGACGAGACATATACCACGTGAGGACACGTTAGGCTTGTGTTGTGTTCAAGGACCCTGACCTTGGCCAGAAAAAACAGGCACTCGCTTGCTTAATTATTTTGCGGTCTAGATTTCTTTAATTTGTTTATTTTTTGCGTGTGTTTATAAATTACCTCGAGGGCCGTACCAAAGGCTCTCGCGGTTCATATACGGCCCGGAGGCCGGAGGTTCCCCACCCCTGACTTAAACAGTAAAAACAATTGAAAAGCTAAAAGGCTTAAAGTCTCTTCTAAAAAAAAGTATTGCAGGGAGTCAAAAGGCACTCCTCTGCTTCTACTGTCCCTCCGGTCTGTGCTGTCCCTCCGGTCTCTGCTGTCCCTCCAGTCTGTGATGTCCCTGCTGTCCCTTCAGTCTGTGCTGTCTCCGTCAGTTTTTATAGGCATAGCGTTCAGTGCAACACACTCTCACTCCATAAACTTCCAGGAGCAACGCTTGGTCAGGATCCCGAGGCGTGCAGTTGTGACGCTCCTAGGCTCCTTCAGCTTCATAAAGGGACGCAAATAGCTTTCAACTGATTGCAATGTATTCCCATCTGCGGCGGGATTTGACGCTCATGGAAGCATGGCATTCGTTTGTGTTGGCTGCCGTTAAAGGTGGGGTAGGTAAGCTTCAGAAACCGGCTCGAGTGCACTAAAATTTGAAAGTACAGCCAAAAAGAATCCGCCCCTTCCTTCAGACTTCCTTACAGAGCACCTCCTCCGCGAGAGCAGGCTGGCTGCAGTAACGTTACATATCAGGCAAAGCTAAACACATCTATAGAAAAACTACACAGCCAAAGCAACTCCGATATTGACTCTGGTTTGACTTCTCCTAGTTTCCACTTTCTTTTTGTTCTTAATTTACTCCGTTACATTTTTTCTTTTGCGACCAGTAGACGATGTTGAACCTAACTCTGCCATGGTGAAAGTGGCCGCCTGTTGCTGGCGAGTCATTGAAGTACTGCTGCAATGCACGCCCAATGACGGCACGCCCAATGAGGGCACGAGATACATTTGTGCGTGCACGAGATGGAAGGCTGACAGACAGGGGGGCAATCCAATCCGTTTAGCCGGCCCGGCTACACTACCCAGAATCCCCAGCTATCGTTTAGGACTACACCATGTGCTCTGTTTGACTAACCCCGTGATTAGTTCTCAAGCTCTGTGATTGGTTGACCTCCAACTGCATTCCATATGAAAAAAAACGTTTCGTAAAAGATCAAATCATACTTTATTCAGCTGTGCTTGCTTTACTCTTTGAAAGTCATCACATGAATGCATTGTAATAAATGGTTCGGCTGCATTAAATATTACACATCTGTCGTAGTTCTTTATTTGT
>NC_136903.1:41159650-41174650 GCF_949606895.1 Notothenia rossii
GTATAGCGCTTTTCAAGAAACTCAAAGACGCTTTGACAGAGAATAAAAAAACAAAAACAAAGAAATACAAAAAGAGATAAAAAAAAAAAAAAAATAGGGGGTCAGTGGTTGAATGCAGTGTTGAACAGGTGGGTTTTGAGTGATGTTTTGAATGTTGTGAGGGAGGAAGAATCTCTGATGGATTGGGGTAGTGAGTTCCAGAGGGTGGGTGCAGCAACGGAGAAGGCTCTGTTTAGAACTGAATAAAACAGTTTAGTGCCGGATGTACAAAGATATTAATAGGAGGATGTGCAAAACCGACAAACTAATTAGGCTTTATTTAAACATGAGATAATACTTTAGGTTAAGGTCTCCTTTTAAATACATGTAAGCAAAAAGCTTTGGGGGTATCTATATTAAGCCTGACAAAGTACTTAACGTTTAATATATTGCATGGTTTGTTTTGGGACTTGACAATCCAACCCAATCTCACAAAAAAACTTGTAAAAACTAAGTTGGACGTTATTTTCTTCTGTGCAATTCTCCATTTACTCAACAATAACACATAATTATCCTTGTGTTTATTTATTTGCTTGATTAATAAACACAAGTTGGAGTCCGTCAGGACCGAGGATCGGAGCAGCTCATTTGCTTTGGAGAATATTACACCCGGAAGTAAGTATTCTCTCTGCTTTGATTGACAAACCCCGATATAGTCCTCAAGCTCTGTGATTGGAGAGTGTGCTCCGAGGGTTACGCCGAGCGTCTAACAGCAATTGAAATGGGATGGAACCACGGCAGACTGTCCAAAACTGGATTTGAACGGGTCCACCCCGTCCCCCCCTCCCCCACCCCATCCCCAGAACTACACATGCTGGCTATTGTGTTTCGCATCACGTTCTCTATCTATGGCAGGTCTCTACTGGGAGTTGTAGTTTTAAAAGACGTTTTCGTATTTCCCATAATAAGAAGTTGCCAGTATTAAACTGTGTACATCCCTGGAGGTTTAGGGGATAGGAAACACTCACATTTAAAACATATAATTAATAAATGGGTGAAAATTGCTTGTGCCAATAATGGGCAGCATTAATATATAATAATAATGATAATAATAATAATGCATTTTATTTCTATAGCGCTTTTCACAACTCAAAGACGCTTTACAATATGAGGGAGGGTAGACAAACAAGGACAGGCAAACAAGTAAGTATAGTAAAATTAAAAATAAGGCAGTCAAGAGGAAGTTGATTGAGAGGTGGGGGGGCTTATGGGTAGACAGAGTTGAAAAGATGTGTTTTGAGGCGGGACTGAAAGACTATGAGGGACTCAGAGTCACGGAGATCTTGGGGGAGGGAATTCCAGAGCCTAGGAGCTGCCACTGAGAAGGCTCTGTCCCCAAAGCTGCAGAGTGTGGATGTGGGAATGGATAGGAATCCGGCTGCGGTGGATCTGAGGGACCGTGGGGGTTGATAAGGAGTGAGAAGGTTTGTGAGATAAGGGTGGGGGCAAATGGTGGAGTGCTTTGTAGGTGAGGACCAGAATTTTGTAGCCAGTGGAGGTCTTTGGGGACTGGGGTGGTTTGATGCCATGATTTGGTATGCGTGAGGAGACGTGCAGCTGCATTTTGAACCCGTTGGAGTCTGTTGAGGGATGTAGTGCTGATGCCGTAAAGAAGTGAGTTGCAGTAGTCAAGTCGGCTGCGGGGGCGGGTGAGAGAGGGTAGGATTTTTGCAATATTGCGGTAAGGTGGAAAAATGAGGTTTTTACTGTTTGGCGGATGTGAGGTTCGAGGGAGAGGGTGGGGTCAAAGATTACACCAAGGTTGCGTGCCTGATTGGAGGGGGAAACAATGGTGCCATCGATGGTGAGTGTTATGTTAGTGACCTTGCTGAGGGTGGATTTGGAGCCAATTAGGAGGAGTTCTGTTTTGTTGCTGTTCAGTTTGAGGAGGTTATGTTGCATCCAAGTTTTAATAGCTGTCAGACAGGAATCGATGTGGGTTATGGAGTGATTTGGTGCTGAGGTAGATCTGAGTGTCATCAGCATAGCAGTGGAAGTCCAGGTTGAAGTGGCGGAGTATCTGACCGAGGGGCAGGATGTAAATGATGAAGAGGAGAGGGCCAAGTACTGATCCTTGAGGAACGCCTTGGATGACTGAAGCTGTGGCAGAGGAATGGTTGGGGAGGGAGATCAAGTGGGATCGTTCAGTGAGGTAGGACTCTAGCCATCTGAGTGCAATACCTTCAATACCAATGTCCCTGAGTCGGGTGAGCAGGATGTTGTGGCTCACGGTATCGAAGGCTGCAACTCAGGTCGAGGAGGATGAGAATATTGAGGGAACCAGTGTCAGCAGAGGTGAGGAGGTCGGTAGATGAGGATGACTGTCAGTGAGGGAGGGGCTTTGAAGGGAATGAATTCAAAGGATGATACTGAGGGGAGGGTTAGTTCTGTGATCTGGATGTTCTGATTGTGGATTACAGCAAGGCCGCCACCACGGCGGGAGGGGCGGGGTTTAGTGATGTATTTAAAGCCAGGGGGGATGTTTGGTATATATAACCACATGCCAGCTAAGGTCAGAAGAGCTTTATTTAACAGCTGGTCTTATGTCTGTGACCCTTCCTGTTGTTAATTGATAAGCCTGAAACATGCACTTGTCAAGGTTCAGAGGCAAATTTTGCAAATATGGCAGTAGCCATCGATCATCTTAAGATAAGATATACTTTATTGATCCCAAGTTGGAAACATTTGCGTTACATCAGCATGTGTAACAGTTGTAAATATGCAGTGGTGTTTATTTGTAAATCATTTAGTATAATCACACAAATTCTGTGTTTTATATTTAATAATTCTGTGTTCTTTATTTATTGATTGTTCAATACCTGAGAAGGCCGGAGATTAAATATCTACATACATCTTATAAGAGTATAATACATATGTATAATATCAGTTAAAATAAGTGCTTCAATATAGTTAACATTGCTGGAGGTATGCACAAATATTGATAGATGTCTTGTAATGCACTATTGAGGAACCTGCGACCCAAGTTTTTCATTCATTGCATAACTACACCGTTTGTGAATATGATATGTCAATAAACCTTAGAAAATCTTGAAATCTTGAAAGGGATGTGCAAAATAGTCATTATATACAGTCTTTAATTAACTATTAGTAGAGAATAACGAGTAATGAATATACTTTTTAGGGATCCTATTAATATCTAATAATAAAAATAATGAAATAAAATAACATGCTTTAACCACTAGGTGTCCCTTTATATCAGCTGTGCACCTTTATGGTGTAAATACAGCCTATCTACCAATTGGATAAAATATAAAAGTCAGCCGAATTAGAGTTGATACTGCCAGGAGACGGACTGGTGAAAAGAAATGTAAGATGTTGTTTAATTGCTGATATATTTATGATCCACGTCACGTTTTCAGTGTTGGCGGCAGTTCCTCATGTTTGTCTAGAATTCTTCTCATCAGGGCTCTATAAATAGAGAACTACGGCAGATATGTAATATTTAATGCAGCCGAACCGTGTATTACAATGCCGTTATGTGATGACTTTCAAAGAGAAAAGCAAGCACACTCGGAATAAAGTATTATTTTATTTTAAAAAAATGTTTTCGGTCTGTTTCCGGTATTTGTTTATGACGATGTGATGTGAGATGTGAGACTGGAACTGCACAGGGGAAAATAACGTATCTATGCCACACTTTTAGATGCAGATTTTGTTAAACTAATATGTTTGCGCTGTGGACCAACACTATACATTGACGGGGAAGGGGGTAGCAATAAAGATAACACCATTAAACAGTTACACAACATAACAGAAATAATATCGATAGCAGCGTCTTGGTCGTCTTGGTAACAATGAAAACGTTGTATGGACACAATTTCCTGAAGTAATCTTCGTAATAACTAGCAAACTAAAGATCATGTACATCCACTGCACACATAATCTGAAATAACAACTCATATTTCTCGCATCAAATGACATCAAAACGCATTTTAATGGCCAAACTAACTTTAAAATAAGCATCTTCCACCGAGAATAAAACGAAGTTCGGCCATGTTTTTTTTTTCTGCAGGGAGAAATTTGAAGATCACGTGACATAGACGCCAGCCGTTGGAATGAATGGAATGCAGTTGGAGGTCAACCGGGCCCGGCGCCACGAGGGGGCAAAAGGGGGCATTGCCCCCTCAGTTGTATCCTTTGCCCCCTCACTTAGAGCATCATTCATCCATCAAAAAGTACAACACATGTCACAATTATTAATAACTTTAAATAATTATTTTCCCCCAACACACGTTACTATGTTTGGATAAGATATGTGGGCAGGCAGTCAAGCAACGTGTAAAAAAGCCTCAACCCCAAGTGAGCTTGTAGTCTTAATGTTAGCCTGTGTGCTTAGCTGTAAACACAGTCGGATGGGTGACCAAAAGTCCCCGTTTTCCGGGCAGAGTCCCCGTTTTCGGTGGCTGGTACCCGGTTGAAACTCCCGAAAAGGTTCCCGTTTTTGAACGTGTGTTAAAAAAAATAGAACAAGGTGAAATCTAATGTTACATGTCAGTAAAAACAGAGTAACAGTGTTGTGCCTGTTTGTAGCGTTAGCGTATTTCTTCTTCTACTACTTCTTCTTCTTCTTTTGTCTTTAATGGCGAATCGCTTCCACTTGGAGCATATATCGCCAACTACTGTTGATTTATTAAATGTTTATATTAAATCCTTGTCCTCAGACCAGTGTTTTTGAGGAACTTGAAGATCAGCTTGTTTACTTCATTTCTTGATTTACTTTCGTATATTGACTTTAAATCCATGTGGTCTGACATCAACACAAAATAAGACAAACAACTACAGATAGCACCACACATGATGGTTACTTGTTATTATGTAGGGCTGCCTGTATGGATCATACTGCCCCAAAGCGAGTCCTTTTACTAGAATAATAATGTGTTATGTATTATATAAACCATATTGGAACAATGAGCGAGTGGTACTAGTGACGGATTTTGGAACATTGATTTGATTTTTCTCATGGCAGTTAGACTCTAGAGCAGTGGTCACCAACCTTTTTAAGCCCAAGATCACCGACCTCGGCCTAGGTGAAAGGCGAGATCTACCTATTGCAGAATTGAGTGAAAAAGACGGCCCAGACAATGCTTCCAATTTGAGGCCTTTTATATAGGCTAATTGCATCTGAATTACTGTTACAATGAAGGCTCCATAATCAGCTCAAGGCATATAGGCAGGGGTAAAGTGCTATTTTTTATGAGTGGGGGGCAGACCTCACCTCCTCTAGGGGGGTACTCACCTCCTCTAGGTCCTCACCTCCTCTAGGGGGGTCCGGGTGGATGCTCCCCCGGGAAGATTTTTTTTTAAATATTGAAGTTGAAAGCATCAATCTGGTGCACTTTGAGAGCAACATGAAGAGATCTATGGATACATCTCACAACACCCAGATGAAACAGAACTGTAAACAGATTTTCTTTTTCTTTATGGATATTTTACAAATCACTCCCCTTTCAAACTATAATCTTGTTTTACTGCCATATAGTAGGCTATTTCATACCTGTTTTTCATTTATTCTCTTATTGTTTGTATAACTATAATGATCATATGAAGGTGTGCCGTGGAAATAATCTTTTGAATAATTTGTGACAAAACCGTTCTAAACACTCAGAGAGTCCTTTAGCTCACCTGAGCCCCTCAGTCTGACAGGGGAGGACTCTCCTCCAGCTTGTTGTGGAGACAGGTCCTTATGTCCGTTAGTGCAGCTAGCTAACCAGATGCTAACATCACGGTCCCCGCTAGCACCGGTCCCTCTCTCCCCTTCTCTCCCCCTCTCTCCCTAAATGCGCTATTGCCACACACACACAGAGCCGAGCTTGAATGACACAAGCACACGTGTATTTCCATGCAACTCTCTGATTGGTCTGGTGACTTGCCTCTGTTGCATTCACTGAACACGGGAAATTACAGTCCTGCCGTCCTCTCTTGTGTTATGACTCATGATGAGGTTCACGTAAAGCACGGTTAATGTATTATATTATTGAGGTGTCTCAAATATATGTCAATCAAGTGGCACCTTCTAACGGGGTGGTGGATGATAGGTTTACATCTAAAAACGTATTTTTCAAAAGTTATTATTTTAATTTAATTTTTCTTTCTTTTGTTACTTTTTTTTTTAACGGTCCGCGATCTACCCGCACCACACTCACGATCGACCGGTCGATCGCGATCGACTGGTTGGCGACCACTGCTCTAGAGACAAACCAGGGGACTTTATTTTTATTTTTAATCTGTGTCTGTCCATTTGGTGTAGTATTTGATCCAATATTACATTTGGTTTATATATCCTCCTGGGACCCGAGGAAAAAAAGTGTCTTCCAATTTCCTTTTTTTTGTGATTTCCTACCTATTTAGGGTTAAAAAAACATCTTGCAATTTAGACTTTTTTTATTTTATTTTATTTTAAAATGTTACAGTATGTCCACTGTAGAGGACGTCGAGACCATATTAGTTTGAAAAGACAGCCAAAATGAACAGATAGGCTATGTAACGTATTATGGTTATAGAGTGATATTAATACAATAATATATTCACCTTTATTTAAAACATGAATAAGTAATTGATCTGAACATTGCTGTTTATTTGGTCACTCAAAAACTAGTTTGGTTTTTGGTGAATCTTTCCAGATCTTCAAAGACTTTGTAGTCAATGTAGTGGGAAAAGTACCTCATTGCCTGCAGTCGGCACGGGCTGTAGGTCATCTTGATTAGTTGTATGGATGTGGTCTCCATTTGACCATGCTCATAAAAACAAAGCTGGCATTCCTGAGGCAATTCTCATTTTTCATGGCTCCACTTAAAATAAAAACAACAATAAGACATATGTGCTACTCTTGGCCCACAGAGGGCCATGTCCAGCTCGTCCCTATCTGTCTCTCTGTCTGTATCTGTGCGCTCAAGGAGCCTCCTGCATCTTCCCCCCCCCCCTTCTTCTTGACCCTCTTCTATCCCAGGTGTGAAATCATCATCTCTCTCATCATCTGAGAGCTCAAAATCTGAATCTCCCTGAACTATCTGGTACAGAAAATGTCTGCTTCAGTTCTGTCTCCTGCAACAATATTGAGTCATTAAGTCCATGAAGATGGCCCTGACGTCCACTAGAATGGACATTTATTTGAAAACTTGAATTATTTAATTGCTTTCAGAACAAATTATATAGTTCCTCACATGTTAATAAACAAGAACATATATGATTTTCATGGTAAAAATTACAATTATTCAACAATATTTGACTTCTCCTCCTGCTTCTATAACATTTTGTTTTTGGTATGCCAGCCATTTTGGATGAAAAGAAAGAGGAACTTCCCAGCATGCAATTTTAACCAATGACATATCACTGGAAAGACCAGGATGTCCTCTGTACAGTACATCAGGGATTGATAGAGTAGCTCAAAAGAGTCAAAGGAGATGCATGTTAACAAAATGTCCACTACAGTGGACATTTTCAATGGGCTGGGTCCCAGGAGGATATTAGTCACTTTCTTATGAGATGCCAGGTTTTAGGCCTTGATTTGAACATTCAATCCTGAAAATAAAAAATCAACCAGATTAATATTTCTTTAATCCTGACCTGACTAGAGTAGATAGTAAGTAAGTAAATCTGTATAGGATGACGAGTTAAGGGATAGAGGTGAAAAGGTTATGGTATAATTACAGAGCCTGTCCATTTATAAATTGAGGAAATCAATGTTAGTCTGTTAACCAAAGTGCAGGTATCTATCTATCAAATATCTACTCTCTATTATTAAAGATCAGAGGAAAAGAACAGAACGAGAGGGGTAAATCCAGAATAAAAATAAAGAAGCAAAGAGATTGTAGAGCATTGAGAAGGAAAAAAGCTTGGTGTGTCAATTCATTACATTGCCAGTATTTTCCGTTGTTGTAAAAAAAATCGCCCCCTCGGATTTTTTAACAGCCCCCTCAGTCATTTCATCCTGGAGCCGGGCCTGAGGTCAACCAATCACAGAGCTTGAGAACTAATCACGGGGCTTGTCAAACAGAGCAC
The DNA here is from genome assembly GCF_949606895.1 of Notothenia rossii. Taxonomy (NCBI): domain Eukaryota; kingdom Metazoa; phylum Chordata; class Actinopteri; order Perciformes; family Nototheniidae; genus Notothenia; species Notothenia rossii. Next base: position 41,167,709 of record NC_136903.1, read on the forward strand.
ATGGTGTAGTCCTAAACGATAGTTGGGGATTCTGGGTAGTGTAGCTACTGCCACCCTTTACTCCGAAAAAATATTTGTTTCTCAGAATCTAAGGGGAAAAATACAAAAGCATTGCACACAATTTAAACCAATCAATGTTGTGTAATTAACAGGGATAATCTGGTGTTTTTTAGTCGATGAGTAGTGCAGATATCACTGTAAAATAAATCGACAGTAAGGGGAATACTTACTTCCGGCTGTACAATTCTCCGTTATCCAATGGGAATGGACGCTCACATTGCCTTTAAGTGCAGCCGACACAAAAACAAATGCCGTGCTTCCATGAGCGTCAAATCCCGCCGCAGATGGGAATACATTGCAATCAGTTGAAAGCTATTTGCGTCCCTTTATGAAGCTGAAGGAGCCTAGGAGCAGTGGTGTAGTCTACGTGATACGTTGGTATACGCCGTATACCCACTAGAAAATGCCAGTGATTTCCGTATGCCCTCTTAAAAATGAGCGATGATACGTAACAACATCATTTTGTGACTTCGCTTTCACGCTTTCGCCCCCTTCTGTGTTAATACTTTTGGACGTCTGGGGCTTCCGTCGCCTTTGGCCTGTTGCTAAGCAACAGCAACACACTTTGTTCGGCTCTGACAAACCCCACGTTTCTCTAACGTTATCAGAATTTGATCCTTCCATCATTCAAGTTCGCGGAGCGCTAAACAGGAAGCAAACATGAAACGAAAACAGACGAAAATATTTTAATGTTTTCCGAAGTTTTCCCCTATTACCACTACAGAAGAAGAGCCAGGTCAGGCGGCTGTCCTAAAGGTGACAGAGAACGAGCCCGGCGCTACCGCAAATTTACCCGGTAAGTGGAATTAGCATGGTTATCATTAACGTAACAGTAGCTGGAATGTAAGAACAGGCATCCTTGGTTAGAGTGGAGGGACAGAAAGTTAGGTAAATGTCAGCACACATGCAAAGGAAAGCTGGTCTAAACAACAGAAATTCATAAAGTCAATGACTATGCAAATGAGAGTTAATTCATGGTCATGTTAAAAGTGCATTTAAAACATTTGCACCATTATATTTAAGCAATAGCTCACGACAGGCCGTGGTATATGCTCATTATATCACAGCTAAGGGGCGTGGTTCGGGCCGACGCGAAGCGGAGGGTCGACAACCCCCTTAGCTGTGATATAATGAGCATATATCACGGCCTTAAGTGAGCTATTGCTTTTATAAAACGGTTACCAAGTGTGGCAATATGAAAGAAAAATACACACTCTAATTTAAATAATTTTTAATTGTAAATAATGATGTTCAAAATAAAATAGTCCCTCCTTTGCCTTCTGCAGAAAACATAGTGCAAGGTGGTTGCTATGCAACAACACTAACAGCAAGCGAACATATTAGACAGAGAGCGTTGATCCATTATTTGGCTGTTTATTTACATTAATGTGTATGTTGCTGTTTATTGTGCAGCCACTGAAAACCTGTCCAGCATCAGTAGCATGGCTTACGTGGTCACTTGTAGAGGTTGAGGTTGTTCGAGGCTGTTGCTTGGCGTGGCGAGAATATTGCTCCACTTTCTCCGGTCCCCGAGATTGGGCTTCCAGTAGCTCTGGAGAGAGCTTTCGCACCTGTGGCCACTAACGGTCATAATTTCTCTGCTTTGTTTCAAGACCCGCATCAGAAAGCTTTTGAATGGTGCTACTTTTCCAGTTGGTCTACCTGCTCTTCACGTAGCTCTGCATGTCGTAGTTTTGGTGCTTTTTTTTCTGGAGATAGGAACTGCTCAATCCACTCCTACATACTATAGTAAGACCCCCCCCGGAGGTCGAAGTTAATCTTAAATGTTTCCATTTTATGCTTTGTAAGTTTGTTTCGTAACGGAAGAAATTTAAATATATTTATAAAACTGACAAGTCAAATCAAGCAATCTGATTGGTCGATAGCGTTTTTGCGGACCTCTTTGATTACAGATTTGAAAACATCGTTGCTTGCTTTAAAAGTAGCACAATTCATTATGTTAAACCTTCAAAAGTATCTAGATATCCCTGCCCTAATGCCAAAGGAACTGCACACTGAATATGTTTTGCCGTTTGATGTCTATGTCTGGACCGCTGCGTCAAAAAGGAGGGCTTCTGCCCAGCTTCTGCCCCGTTACTTCTCCGCTGCTTTCTTGCTCCAGTATGAAAAGCAAACTGCAGACCAACGGTATACTGTTTTTCTCAGACGCGGAGGGATACTGACTTGTTGTGAAAAGTAACTTACAATTCTACCCGTGGTATACGCTCAGTATATCACGGCTAATAACCAATCAGATTGCTTGATTTGACTTGTCCGTTTTATAATACTATATGTTAGTTATCAGTAGTTGTCAAATAATTAGCTATTGAAAAAGTGGAAAATGTTTCTCCTTTTATCTGCTTTTCATGCATTTGTTAGCCATGATGTAAATATTGTAAGCAGTTTATTAAATACTTTTGAGTAAATCTTGGCTCTTTTCTGCAGATATTATTGGTAAAAACTTGTATTATGCTAATGAGTCATGGTTTTGTTTATTTCCAGGTTGTGCTCTTTGCAGCGCTACAAAATCAACAGGTGTCCTCACAGAACAACGAGTGTCTATGTCTGAGGAGTGGGTGCACTTTAAGATCCAGTCCTCAGATTCAAGCAGATCAACATCTCTGGCCTCTTTGAGAAACAAGATTAGACGACATGAGACGTCCAGAGCACACAAAATAGCCCAGGAGCTCACGGAGAAGGGTGGACAGGATTTAGTTGGAAATTTGGTGAGAGCTGTGTCAGAGACAGTGTTTGCAGTAGGCCATATTGAGATTTTGATAAAAATGTCGATTAATTGTTCAACCCTAGAAGATAAGTGGGCTTTTTCCATCATTGTTCATTCTTTTATTTTTTTATTGTTAATGTCTCTGGCAGTTAAAAGTCACATAAAAATGCTTATAATACATTGACATGTTGATAACACATAACCAGTCTCAAGACTAGTCTATGCATTAGTAAGTGTGATGGTGTTCATGAGGTGTTGCTTCGAGACAGGATGAATACAATTATTACAGTATACCCACTACAAAAAAGTAGACTACACCACTGCCTAGGAGCGTCACAACTGCACGCCTCGGGACCCTGACAAAGCGTCGCTCCTGGACGTTTATGGAGTGAGAGTGTGTTGTTCAGTGCAATTTGGCTCCAGGTGCTACTTATTCTGGCAACTCAGTGTCAACTAGAGAATTCAATTCCTGAAGAAATTGCTAGTGGGAATGCTTTATGCTGAAAAGCTGACGCTATGTTTGTTTGTTCCTCTCTATTGTTGTACTGCTGTTCCTATTTATTGTTGTACTGCTGTTGTCTGCTGTACTCTATTTAATTATGTTTTTATTTTCCAGTCTTGTTGTGGTCATTTAACATCTTGCCAAGGACAACAGTTGAAAATTAGTCTGCTGGCTAATACTGGCTCATTTACAGCAATGTGGATTAATGTGCACTGTCCTTTAAATAAATAAACAAACAAACTGCTATGCTGAAAGGTAATGTATAAGAAGAAAGTGAATAATTTAGATTGAAATGATACATGAACACTGGGGGCTTGAATGTGTGATGAGAGAAGAAAAGAAAGTAAAAAGGCTTGGAAAAGCAGCAGAATATTTGAACTGCAAACTTTTGTACTAACTTGATGGTGAATGATCTGTCGCCATGCCAACGGCATTTGATGACATCCCATAATACGCTTAGATGCGTTGATGGCTGCATCGTTACCAAACCTGTGAAGTTTTGGGCCATTTGGAGCATTTTCACTGAAGTTATGAGAAAACCGTGTTTCATGGCGAGCATTGGTATTTGAAGAAATCTCAAAACTGTCCCGTAGATCAGGGGTTCTCAACCTTTTTTCCCAAGAGCCCCCCCAAATGACTCCTGTTGGAAGTTGCGCCCCCCCCCCCCCCACACACACACACAAGGGGGTACATTAATGTTTATAAGTCTAAAAAATGCTACAAATACTGTCACAAACTGGATGAATGTGAAGTATTTTGTTAAAGAAGGATGAAAGCGTAATTAAGGAGCACTATTGGAGTGACTTTGATGGTTATTGGACTTGCGCCGTCCTTTAAGAAATTAAAGGACGGCACAAGTGGAAACAATTCACAAAGGTCGGATTTTGCCGATGTGTTTATGTGGATTCAAAAGTCGTAAATAATCTACAAAATGGAGGAGACCGATCTGATCGGAGCAACTGTGACAAATAATCCAACTGAAACCAGCATGGACAATGACTATGTTTTAAAAATGCGCTTATCCAGAAAAGCCTGGTTTGGACACTTTGCGGGCAGAAGAAACATTTCTATTAAAGAAAGAATTATACATGTCTGTCTTTTTATGCCTTTATTAGCTACTAACTTGAATTTTTATTAAAATTAATTAATAATTTTTTTGATTTTATTATAATTTAGCGACAATCATGTCTTGACTTATATGTAAAAAAAAAAAAAAAGTCTAAATATGATATTTGGCCTCAAATCATCTGAGGCCTGGCGCCCACTCTGCGCCCACCCTCAGGTTGGGAACCACTGCAGTAGATGTCTTCACGGCTGGACTGTTAGCACACATGGGAAGTTTGAGCACTTTTTGAACATATAGACAAATAGAGCCCCGTCACAGTCATTGAAAAGTAGAATCATTTAGATTTTAGAAAGATGTGAACATTGAAGTTTCTATTTTAGAAAAGCTGACACTGTAGTGCATCGCTGGTTTTAAAAGTGATTAATAAGAGTCATGTTTAAAGGTGCAATACTTAAAACGTTTATAAAGATCCTCTGAGTGTGTGTCATTAGTTAGCTGATCAAATGTTAGGGATAAATACCTTGACATATTGACTACAAGAGCTTGAATCAAACAAGCAACCTTGTGTTTGAAAGATTAACTCATACTCAACAGTCACACCTGGTATATAAGTGGTGTGGCTGAGTACTTTAAAGGGTTCATGAATAGAGAGGACTTGAATGTGAAATAAGAATAAGAAAATAAAAGTATAAATGCATGAAAAAGCAGCAGAATATTTGAACTGAAAACTTTAGAACTAAAAGCATACGTCACCAATAATGTCTAAAATATGTGGAACATGTTGAAGTCAGTATGAAGTCTCCATCAGACGGGAAAGAATAGGCTGAGACAGTCTGTTAAACTCCAGTGACCACATCATTAGTCTGCTGTTCTAATTATTTCAGTTGGAGTTATGACATCATCGTGTTCCATGACACAGGTGTTTATATTTGAGCCAACGACGTGTCCAGAGATCAAAGGTTTCCATGGTGATCAGTGAGAGGAGAGCATTTTCATTGTTCTGAATGAGAGATAAACCTGTTAAATGTGAACGTTTTGTTGAAGAACCGTAACAGATATCGGTGAAATTTCAAAGCGTGAAGCATGTCAAGGAACTTGAGCATCTGAAGTGTGCTTTTTGTGTGCTTTCGGGTTAATAATGTGGCCTTTTTGGCAGATTAACTAAAGGTGTGCGGCTGCTGCGGTGGGGAAAGGTGAGGCTGAACTTACAATGGGGTTTAATGGAGACATGTTGAAAGTTTTTGTCACTTCATGCCCACAAGAGGCATTTCGTTTAATTATTTTGCTTAATTTTCTTTTATCTTTCAAGCTACGAGATGTTTTCCTACGTTTTCCATGAGAAATTATGTCTCAGGGATGTAGGGTTTGGGAATTATGGCAAGTTTAAAAGAAAATATGAAGGCAACATTAAATCTGTCCTCCACTCTAGCTGTGACATCAAACACTCTAAAATCTGAAGAAGGCCTCTTTACCAAGGTCTGAACAATGTTTAATATCTCTAAAAGTAAGAATCAGATTTAAAAGTTGTGTTACACGGATAATGTCAGAAAGATGTGTGACATTTTAAAGTTGGAATGAGGTTTCTGAGTGAAAGTATGAAGGAGCAGTTAACAGTTGAAGAAGGAGCAATTAGCAGTTGAAGTTGCATGAAGATTGTTGAAGTCTGAAGAGTTTCTCCATTGACTTCCATGTTAAAAATGTGATGAATTATGGGATGTATCTCTGGAATTATGAAAGTTATGAATGATAAAAGTAATAGCCATCGATTCCCGACCAAGCTGAACGTTTTGATGTTTTAACTGAGTTTCTGTGATGTTCAATGTGGGAGAAGAAGAGGCGCAAAATAACCCGGCGGAATAATAAAGAATTTTGTGCGCAGGAGATCGGATAGTTGGAATGCTGTGTCAGCATTCCCACAAAATCAGCATGCGGCCGAAGTAAAGGGGTTAAAATCAGTCCAAACATTTCATAACAAAGGCATGCAGCAGGAAGTAAAACCACATTTCAGAATTAAAACACATCAATAAAAACTGTCATATATAAACAATTTAAAATACATCGCCATGTGACAAAAACCCAAACCAGCATGGGCCTCTTTAAGTGACTCAAACCCACATATTCTTAAACCAGAATGCATAGATGTTTGAAAAAAACAGCTGGTTTGATACATGTTCTTCTCTTAGCTTACTTTTTAATCTTCCACCCTCACTTGCCTCAATCATAAATACATTGTGATATTGTGCTTCCCCTAGATATGAGTGGCTTATTCCTGTTAGGTGGATGAAGAGCGGTGAAGTCCAGACAGATATCTGGTGGCTGAAGGAAAAACACGGTGTGTAATAATATGCTAAAAACACATAATGCTGATAACAGTCCTAATTCTGTAAATTATTGGACAGCGTACCTTATTAATGTTTTTAAATGACTATTGTATTAAAGCTATTACATGTTGACTTTTTCCCCTTTCTTCTCAGCGGTAAACTTTGAAATGACGAGAGATGGTTCGTGGCTCCTTGCCAACATCAATGTAACTGGATATTACCGGGTAAACTACGACCGTGGAAACTGGGAGAGCCTCCTGGCCCAGCT
>NC_136903.1:41179650-41182150 GCF_949606895.1 Notothenia rossii
TTTATATATTTGTCTCACTATACAGGTTCATTTTGATTGTTTGTTTTTGAAAAGAAGATGCGTTCTTTTCATATAAGCTGTTGGAATATTCAGGGACTCCACTCCTCAACCTTTGAGGTTAAGAGTGAGAATCCAGAGTTCTTAGAATCTATCAAAGATGTTGATCTAATTATATTAACAGAAAAATGGTGTAAAAATGATCTGCTCACTCACTGTCCTCCAGGTTATAATGAAATAATGGTGCCCTCTATAAAATCAAAAAACATACGCAAGGGCAGAACATCGGGGGGGATCTTGGTGTGGTATAAAGGAGATCTTTGCTGTCAGATCTCAGTAGTAAAACAAGGTAAATCACACATTTGGCTAAGGTTAGATCAAACCCTGGGCATAACTGACAGGAATCTATACGTGTGTGCTATTTATATACCCCCAGTAGATTCTCCTTATTTTGAAGAAGACATTTTTGAAACTCTCCATTCAGAAATAGCCTATTTTCAGGCCCAGGGAAATGTGCTTCTAACTGGAGATCTGAACGGACGAACAGGAATTGAACCTGATGTCATAGACCCACAGGGCAGCCACCATGTATTTGGTGAGCCCCCCCTGTTTACCACACCAACCGTCAGCCATCGGAACAGCCTTGACTCTGAAATCAATCAGAATGGCAAAGAGATAGTGCATCTCTGTCGGGCCTTAGGCCTGTACATAGTGAACGGGAGGTTCAGAGGGGACTCTTTAGGGAGATTCACATACTCCTCAGCTCTAGGGTCTAGTGTAGTAGACTATGCAATCACTGACATGGACCCCTCCACTATCAGTGCATTCACTGTCAGACAGCAATCCCCCTTTTCAGACCACAACCAAATCAATGTGTTCTTTAAAGTCTCAGGTCCAGTGAGTGACACAACAAGGGAACCCAGTAAGCTGTATACATTAAATCCTACTTAAAGATGGGCCCCGGACAGTGGAGACAAATTCACCATGGCCTTGAACTCACCTGATCTGATGAATGACATGTCACTATTTGACCAAAATCAATATGTTCCTACCAAAGATGGTGTAAACATGGCCATTGATTATATCAATATGATATTTCACAAGGCAGCTATTAAAGCTGACCTTGTAAAACAAAAGTGGAAGCCTGTTAAAAGGCAAAATGCTGACAAATGGTTTGACCAGGAATGCAAGACCATCAGAAAAGACCTGAGAAAAATAGCAATTATACCCACATGAAACTTGAGGATATTGAGAAAGCCATTGATCAAAATCAATTCTGGGATCTGTGGAGCAACTTCAACACAAAACAACCACAAGCATTCATCCATCCAAAACGGTGACATCGGGAGAGAACATTTTGAAGGTTTGTACAAAGACATACCAATAAATCTAATGAATTCAGATCAATGTATTACAAAAGAGAAACTCCAAACATTAGAAGAAACTATTAAAGACAACCAAAACCCCCTTGATTTCCCAATGACTTGGGAAGAGTTGACCACACAGACACAATCTCTCCGGCCAAGGAAAGCTTGTGGCCCAGACAACATTAAAAACGAAATGCTCAGATGCAGCACCCAAGAGATGCAGGGTACAGTGTTAAAGCTGTTCAATATCATATTGCAGTCAGGATGTTTTCCTGACATCTGGTGCAAAGGGCTCATTTCCCCCATTCATAAGAGTGGAGACAAATCAGACCCTAATAACTACCGTGGCATCTGTGTCAGCAGCTGTCTGGGGAAATTATTCTGTAGTATTCTAAATAAAAGAATACAAGATTTCCTTAACCAACAATCCATCTTGAGTAAAAATCAAATTGGCTTCCTTCCAAAACACCGCACCACCGACCATGTATATACCCTTCACACTTTAGTTAACAAACATGTACACCAAACAAAACATGGTAAGATATTCACTTGTTTCATTGATTTCAAAAAAGCTTTCGACTCTATTTGGCACGAAGGGCTCTATTATAGACTTCTACATTGTGGTATAGGGGGTAACATGTACGATCTGGTTAAATCAATGTATTTAGGGAATAAGTGTGCTGTTAAAATTGGAGACAAACAAACTGAATTCTTCACCCAGAGAAGAGGTGTTCGTCAGGGTTGCAATTTAAGTCCCACTTTATTTAATATATATATAAATGAACTTGCTGTTCAGTTGGATCACTGTGCTGCTCCTGGCCTCTCCCTCCTAGATAGAGAGGTGAAGTGTCTGCTTTATGCTGATGGCCTTGTTCTGCTGTCTCCTACTAAACGAGGACTACAACAACAGATGGACATAGTAGACCAGTACTGTAAGAACTGGGCCCTGGCAGTAAATATGAAGAAAACTAATGTCATGGTTTTCCAAAAACGCCCCAGATGTCAGGAGAACAAATACCAGTTTACCATAAATAATCATATAATCGAACATAGTATGAGTTACACCTACCTCGGTTTAACCATAACAGCATCAGGAAGTTTCAACATGGCAGTGAATGCACTCAAAGAAAAAGCCA